>NC_077227.1:527211794-527514017 GCF_027887165.1 Monodelphis domestica | reverse complement strand
ATATCAAGAACTGAGAAAGTATTTCTACAAAAAAGCAAACTTTTAGAGGGGTTTTCTTCTTTTTCCTAGGGTTCTAGAATTTTGCATAGTATTCAAGTTGGAAGAGCAGTAAAAAGGCTATCTTCTAACCTTTACTAGGAGATGGGGAGATAAGAAATCTTGTCCTGTCTTGGGCAAAGTAATAGAAAGATAAGAGCACCAAAAATCAAAGAAAAGTAGTCATTTCTGAATAAATTCATTTTCTCATTGAAGGATATAACTAATGTCTTATGAAATGAATTCCAAGGGATCCTGTAGGACTTGGAATCTTCTTCAGGTTGTTTTTAAAAATCTGTCTTAAAATATGTCTTAATGACTTTTTCCAATTTCTATTGGGTCTCAAAGTCCTGGCATAATTGAATGACTGGTAAATTATAATAAATACAAATTAGCCCAGAAGTCTCAGTATAGTCTTAAGCAGTTAAAGTTTTAAAATTATGTTGAGTCTCTTTTTTTTCTTTTTGATTAATTATTTATATTCATCATTTTTTAAAATCTTAATCCCAAATGCTCTCTCTCCCCAGATCTGCTCTTACCCACTGAGAAGGTAAGCAACAAAGTTATATATCATACATGTGAAATCCTATGAATTATTTCCATATTAGCAATGTTACAAGAAAAGCAAGAAAAATAAAATGAGAAAATTACACTTCCAATTGTACTTGAGAGTTCATCAGTTATGACTCTGGAAGTAGATATCAATTTTCATCACTAGTCCTTGGCAATGGACTTGGATCACTGGGATGATCACAGTAGCTAAGCCTTTCATAGCTGATCATCATTACAATATTGCTTTTACTATGTACAATTATCTGCTGTTTCTCCTCATTTTGCTTTACTGAGTTTCATATAGATCTCACCAGTTTTTAAAAATTTTTTGCCACCACAAAAAGAGCTGCTAGAAACATTTTTGTATGTATAAGATTATTTTCCTTTTCTTTAAGCTATTTGTGATAAACATCTAGTAGTGCATTGCTGGATCAAAGGGTATGCATAGTTTAGTGTCTTTTGAATAAAGATTCAAATTGTTCTCCAGAATGACTGGACTACTTCACAACTTCACCAACAGTTGACTGGTGTATTTATTTTCCCATGTCTCCTTCAGCATTTGTCATTACTAAAAGGTATGATGGAGTACCTCAGAATTCTTTCTAAAATTTGCCTTTCTCTAATCAATAATGATACAGAGAAATTTTATATGACTATAAAAAGTTTTGGCTTCCTTTGATTGTTTATCAATTGTGGATTAAAGCTATTTTTTACAAAAGTCACTCGGGTCTATATTTAGTATTTTTTATTTGAGTAATGAAATCTTTATCAAAAATGCAAGAAATTTTATTTTTGTTATTACTTCATTATCTATACTATCTTTTTAGCATAAAGAAGTTTCCCTGTTTCCCTTTTAATTAGGCCTATTTTTGCTTTTGTTTTGCCTGAGATCATAATTGTTATCATTGCCTTTTTTACTTCAGCTAAAGCATAATGGAATCTGCTCCAGGCTTTTATTTTAACTTTAAATTTTTCTTATGGTTTCAAGTCTTGTCCAAACTTAGTTCTCCTAAACACTTCAAAAGGGGAAGAAATAAAATTGTAACCAGGGCTTATCTGGGCATATTCAGATAATTTACTACAAAAAACCCCTGAAAGATCTGCCTAGTATTTTCCCAGATATTATAATATGGAGGTATTCTTTATCCTTTACTATATGGATGGGTTTAACCTCCTTTGACTTTCTGTATCACTACAACAGATAATATTTTTATACCTAGGTAGACTGAGCCTATTGCTTTCTTTTTCATTTATCCTCTTTCTACCTGTTTCCTGCTACTCTTTTTCTGTTATGCCCATAGGTTGGATATCCTAGTTCATACACAGAGCCAGAGCCATGACCTGAAACAGGGAGCAGGGAAGAGCTTCCTTCCCTGATCAATCCTTTTATGCCCCAACTCCAAGGAATAGAACAATATTTCTTTACCTGTACTTTGTCATTTGGTCTTTTTAAGCTTCAGATACTAGAGGTGATCCCCAGGTAGGCCAGGTAGTTTTAGCCATAGCAATTGTGGTGTCAGAATTACAAGCAGGATGAATCAACCAAATAGCCTTCCAGAGAAGTCTGAGAAGGCAGGGTGTCTGTGACTCCAATCTGAGTCAGGTTTTAATTGGAATTGAGACTATGTTACATATAGGAGCTGAATTAAACTCTGAAACTAATTCTCCTTCCTTCCATAGAGAATGAGGTGGGGCAAGGTGGGAAGAGTATCATGCCTCTGAGGCAAAATTTCTTCACAGTAGCTAATCAAATTGTGAGTGGCTAGATGGAACTGGAGTTTAGTGGACTTCATCGGCATTTGAAAATGTCATCATTTGGAGTAGTAACTACTTATAGGAAGCTTTGATATTTTAGCCCCTCAACCCCCTTAAGAATATCAAAGAATCCTGAGGTTGGAGTAAACACACACACACACACACACACACACACACACACAATCATGGTTACCAAACTAACAGTGTTTGAACAAACAGCAAAGGGGAACAGCTAAAAAAATTCTTCAAAGAGGAAAAACTCTCAGAAAAAAACAAACATCAGAAACATGAATAATTATGACAAAAAGTTATCATATATTATGCTATAAAAAGGAATTATTGGGGGCAGCTGGGTAGCTCAGTGTATTGAGAACCAGGCCTAGAGATGGGAGGTCCTAGGTTCAAATTTGACCTCAGCCACTTCCTAGCTGTGTGACCCTGGGCAAGTCACTTGACCCCCATTGCCTAGCCCTTACCACTCTTCTGCCTTGAAGCCAATACACAGTATTGACTCCAAGACGGAAGGTAAGGGTTTAAAAAAAAAAAGGAATTATTACTAAATTTGTTGAAATGCTAACAGGAAAACCTTGATTGTTTTAGAACCTCAATATAAGAAGAGAAAAACCAACCAAAAATAAATAAATAAATAAATGAAAAGCCAAAAGGGAGAATCAGTTATTTAGAAGAAATAGCAAGGACTATAAATCCTGAATGAAAAGGTTCAATTTGGAATTTAACATTTCAGATGTGGAAGGAAGAGCCACAGAATCACTGCATCTCAGTGTTGGATGACATATTAAGTGCAATCTAGTCTAATCGATATGTTTAAAGGAATCCATTCTATAAATACAAGAAATATTTATCTGGGCAGTAAAAATATTTAGAAACCATTACCTCCCTTGGTAGTGCACTATATCTTTGAATAGCTCCAGGAGATAAAATCTTCCTTCCTATTTTGAGCCTAAATTTCCCTTTTTGAAATGTAGACCTCTTACTCATGCTTCAATTGCCTGGATCCCAGAAGAGCAATTTAATCCCAGTTCAATTCAATAGGTATTCAAATACTTGAAGATATGTGTCCCATCCATCCCAGGTCAACAGATATTTTGAATGCTTTTAAATTGAGTGGGAGCCAAGAATAGTACCCCAAAGTGGTCTATAAAAAAGGTAGGTCCCATGTAAATGTATTTGATGGGCTGTGTTACTTTCTTCTCTAGAAACTCTTATTGCTTTCTCCTGAAAAGGCCCTACTCAGTGTATTACTACAAGTCTAGAGGATTATAAACATTTTTGTAGAAGTCAGAGGCCCTCTGAAGAGAAAGGAAAAGTTGGTCTTGTGTGGGTGGATTTGAATAAGAGACCTCTGAATTTTCTGCAAATTGAAATAAATGATGTCATGTTCTTTTTAACACTGTCGATGTTCAAAGAATATCTACCCTTTGACCCAGCCATAGCACTGCTGGGTCTGTACCCCAAAGAGATAATGGACACAAAGACTTGTACAAAAATATTCATAGCTGCGCTCTTTGTGGTGGCCCAAAACTGGAAAACGAGGGGATGCCCATCAATTGGGGAATGGCTGAACAAACTGTGGTATATGTTGGTGATGGAGTACTATTGTGCTAAAAGGAATAATAAAGTGGAGAAGTTCCATGGAGACTGGAACAACCTCCAGGAAGTGATGCAGAGCGAGAGGAGCAGAACCAGGAGAACATTGTACACAGAGACTAATACACTGTGGTATAATCGAACGTAATGGACTTCTCCATTAGGGGCGGTGTAATGTCCCTGAACAACTTGCAGGGATCCAGGAGAAAAAAACACTATTCATAAGCAAAGGATAAACTATGGGAGTGGAAACACCGAGAAAAAGCAACTGCCTGAATACAGAGGTTGAGGGGACATGACAGAGGATAGACTCTAAATGAACACTCTAATGCAAATACTATCAACAAAGCAATGGGTTCAAATCAAGAAAACATCTAATGCCCAGTGGACTTACGCGTCGGCTATGGGGGGTGGGGGGGAGGAAAAGAAAATGATCTATGTCTTTAACGAATAATGCTTGGAAATGATCAAATAAAATATATTTAAAAAAAAAACACTGTCGATGTTCTGTCTAAAAATAAATCTTAGGGCTTACATATAGAATTAACTAGCAATTCCTGACATTAAACTAATAAGTGATTGCTAATCACTAGAGGACTAGTAATATCATTTACTAAGACAAATAATTTTTTAGGGCAATAGTTTGAAGGAGAAGAGTTCAATTATGTATGTATTATATTTGGCATTAAAGAGGAATCCACCTGGAAATACTCAATAAACAATTGCAAATATTAGGATTGAGATATGAGATTAGAGTTTAGGAGATGAAGTAGAAAAGAAGACAAAGATTGGATTAATCTATAACCTCTCTCAATTACAGAGCACTTAGCATATGAAGTAGAGTAATCATTTACTTGTCCATTAAGGAAGTTTGATGTTTCAAAAGAGATTTTAGTATAAAGAAAGTATTAAAAGCATTCAGTATAGATTTGTCATGAATGAATACTTTTAAAATTTGAATTAAGCTTAAAATATACGAAATAATAATAAAACATGTTTGGATTAACATAATTGTAATTCTGTGAAAAACAGTTTTAAAAGGGTGATGACCTTAGTTTACCTTCAGGGACCTCTGAAATTAACTAGTACTATATCTATCACTACCAATTCTCCCCTTTCCTGTTATGTATATATCTATGCCAATTTTTAATGCTATAAATGATAATGTTAACATATTTATCCACAATGTTTTCTTTTTCAATTTTACCTGAATTTATCAGTCTAAATGAAAAATAGCAATGTAGTTAGATCAAACTTTGTGATACTTGTGAGGTTCCTAAGTACATGATGATTTTTTTGGTAATACAGTCATATTTAAGTCATATTATTGACTAAATTATGTAGTATTCAGAAAATGTTTGTTGTTTCATATATTAGACAAATGATTCTTTAACTTTCAGAAACTTGGTTGTATTTTTGTTTACTAAAGTGAGTTATTGAACAAGATTATAATCCATCTCATTCATTCTAGACATTTTATTTAACATCAATACTAGTCATGTCAGACCTATTATGAGCATTACTGGATACTCATTAACCATAAATATTTATTTTTTTATTTCCAGGAAATTTTTGATCAAAATGAATAATAGGACAGAATTATGTTATTACTTTAAAGCAATATAACATGATTCAATGATATTTTATTATTTCTAAATGATTTATTTTCTTTATTGGAGACTACAATGGAAAGTAAATTTCTCTTCCTAACCATGTGTTTGTTTTTTTATTGAATCTCTCTCTCTCTCTCTCTCTCTCTCTCTCTCTCTCTCTATATATATATATATATATATGCCTAACTGCCTAACTATTTTATATTTTCTCTCGATGTGTATACATGCATGTATTTATAAATATTTGCATATTAAAGGCTTGTTCTATATAAAAGCAATTCGGTAGAATATAAAGATGAATAAGACTAAGTCCATGCAAGACAGGTAAGAGAAAATGGAATTATAGACAATGTTAATGACATGACTATAATGTAGTGTTTAGGCTAATATTAAAAGGGAGTTTATATTTCTGAAATTTACAACATCTGCTAAGAGAGAAAGATGCCAGGTGTGAATCTTGAAATTTCTCACACTTGTGAATGTTAAAAAATTCCTCATTGGGACTATTCCCCATTTTAAACAGTGAAGCTACTTAGATCTAAAATGTGAGAACTCTACTTAGATCAGAAATGTGAAGGCCTCTACTCCACCTGTACTTAAGCCTGTTTTAGGGAAGAAAACTCCTTGCTGAACAATGAAAAATACTTAAACCCATACTTAAGCCATGCCTATTTTTAGAATTAATACAAAGGGGTGCTAAGTACCTATAAAGTTCAGACAATTTGTGAACTTATAAGGAGCAAAGAGGAAAAAACTTACACAGAGATTCTAGCCTACTCAGGAGTGGATTACTAAAAGGATTAGTCTACTCAGGTGTGAATTCAGAATGGGCTGTCCTTTGGAAAACATCTACTGTGATTAGTAGATGGAAGAACTTAGGGGAGGTGACATAGGAGAAAACCCCCTATATAAAAAAAGGACAGTCTGTTGAAAGACACAGTCTCTTGAAAAACAGTCTCTAAGGAGGCTGTTAGAAGGTGAGTACTCTAAGGAGGAGGCTCTGAAGAAAGAGTCTCTAAGGAGTCTCTTGGGAGAGGCTCTTGAGGACAGTCAGAAGAATCTCTGGAGAAGGGTGGCTGGCTGAACTGGTGTCTATATTCTTGCTTGGACAGATCTTGTGGTGAGTGATTAAGGACTGACTGATCTCTCTCTAAAGACTCAGGTCTAGGCCATGTTGGCTTAAGGCCTTTCACACTTATTCCTTTCTTAATCTTTCTCTCTCTCTAATTCCTCATTGTATTATTAATTAAAATCTCTATAAAACCCAGCTGACTTGGGTATATTTGAATAATTGGGAATATTTCCCTGGCAACGACCTTATATTTCATTTTAAAACAAGACACTGTAGTGAAACATATTTTCTGAGGTCAAATTTTCTCACCCACTCTTATGTCTACTACAATTTAAGTCTTCCACTATTTTAATCACTACAGTTTACAGCCTTCAACCATTTTAACTATTACAGTTTATAACATACACACTCTTTTAAATGCCACACAGGTCAGGAAAATACTGAGTAAGGTATAATTTCAATAGTATTAATAATATTCTGAAGACAGATACACTAAGGATGAAATAATAACTAGTTAATTATATAAAGTGTTAGAAAAAAGAAATAAAGGGAAGATGAGAAATGAAAGGTTAAAATTAATCAATATTCTTGATGGCTTTCTTTGTGCTACATTATTGATTTTATATTTTTTTCATTTTTCAAAGGCAGAAGAAAAATAATTATAATGTAAATAGCATAACCATATTGATGTTTGCTCTTACTTTATAATGTGTAATAACATTTCTATGGGATAACGTTAGAGAGTAAAATGAATAGGCCTTGGCTGCTTATAATATCTAAAACAAAAGAAAACAAAATTTTAAAACATATATAAAATAGATGAAAGTCTAGCAAAATGTTATTTTAAAACAAATATGATCAAAAAAAAACTTAAACAAAAAGATCATCTAGTCTAGTCACTTTGAAAAAATCATAAATTCAGTCATGAGTGGCTGAGACAAGGTATGATGTCAAGAAAGTGATAAAGCTGTTTTACCTTATTATGCTCAATGAAAATAGATAAGAATCAAGAACTAGAATGAATATAAAATGTGAAACTGTATTTTTTCTTGGTTACGAGGCATTTTATGCCTTTAAACATAATTAAATTCACTTTTAAGGTTTAATAAATAACTTTTATAATAACCCTACAAATTAAGAAAGGGAGAAATTACACAAGAAGACCAAAATCCATAGTTTTGTCATCACAGGGACTTCCTAATGTGGGAGTTTCCTATACCAAAAATACTGTCTACTACCTCTTGATGAATTAATAAGAAAACTTCAGGTCACATAGCTAATAAATATCAGAAGTGATTTTTAAAAACATGTATTCCTGAACTTATATTCAGTAGTCTTTTTATTCTGCTATGCTACCTCTTAGAGAAGTATTCTCCCCATTTTATCAATGAGAAAATTGAGTAGATAATAATGATGATAGCATGTATTATAATAATTCTAATAATACCTTTAGCGATCACCCTTTTATCGATGTCTTCTGAGTCTAACAATGACTAAATAAAGGAATGCTAAGTGTTACATGAAAGGAAAGAAGGTTAGCACTCCCCTTGATAAGGATGGAAGAGGTCTTAGTGGCCTTTACAACCCACATACAGTTAAGGCATTGCCACCTACTCTGTGGTATCTAACCATGTTTTTGAATCAATGGGATAGACTTGGGGTAAATGACTTCAGCAAGCTAGTGTTCTATAAACCCAAAGATCCCAGCTTTTGAGACAAGAACCCACCATTAGACAAAAACTGCTGGGAAAATTGGAAAACAGTATGGGAAAAATTAGATTTAGATCAATATCTCACACCCTATACTAAGATAAATTCAGAATGGATAAATGACATAAATATGAAGAGGGAAAATATAAGTAAATTAGAGGAACATAGACTAGTATACCTGTCAAATCTATAGGAAATGGAAGAGAACATTATAAAATATAAAATGAATAATTTTGATTATATCATATTAAAAAAATGTGTACCAGCAAAACCAATGCAACCAACATTAGAAGAAAGCAACTAAATGGGGAAAAAATTATAACAAAATTCTCTGACAAGGATCTAATTTCTCAAATATAAGGAACTAGATAAAATTTATAAGAAATCAAGCCATTCCCCAATTGACAAATGGGCAAGGAATATGAATAAACAGTTTTCAGATGAAGAAATCAAAACTATCAATAATCACATGAAAAAGTATTTTAAATCCCTCCTGATTAGAGAAATGCAAATCAAAACAACTCTGAGGTGCTACCTCACACCTAGCAGACTGGTCAATATAAAAGTAAAGGAAAATAATAAATGTTCAGGGGATATGGCAAAATTGGAGCACTAATGAATTGCTAGTGGAGTTATAAATTGATCCAACCATTTTGTAAGGCAACTTGGAATTAAGGAACTATGGAATTAGGGTACAACTGGGTTTGTACCCTAAGGGGATAAAAAAATATATGTACAAAAATATTCATAGCCACTCTCTTTTGTGGTGTCAAAAAACTGGAAAATGAGGTTGTCTCTTGATTGGGAATGACTGAACAAATTGTGGTATATGATGGTGGTAGAATACTATTGTGACCTTCTTGAATACAATAAAAACTGGGAAGACCTCTATGAACTGATGCTGAGTGAAATGAGCAGAACCAGAAGAACATTGTACACAGTAACTTAAATATTATGGGACCATCAAATGTAATAGACTTTGCTACTAGCAGCCATGCAATGATCCAGGACAATTCTGAGGGACTTATAAGAAAGAATGCTATCCAGATCAAGAGAAAGAACTGTGGGAGTAGAAATGTAGAAGAAAAACATATGATTTATCACTTGTTTATATAGATATAGGATTTGGGGTTTTGGTTTTAAAAGACTATTACAAAAATGAATAATATGGAAATAGGTATTGAGTATGCATAACCCAGTGGAATTGCTTGTCAGCTCTGGGAGGTGGGATAGAAGATAAGAAAGAGAGAACATGAATCATGTAACCTTAGAAAAATACTTTAAAATATTTTTTTTGAAAGGAATGCCAATCAAGATGATGTATAAAGGTGACTTGTGTCAGAAATTATTTTAGGAGCTCTAAAGGAGTGGAATGAACTCTGGAATGCTGGCCAATTGAGTTCTGAAACCACCAAAAAAGCCAAATTATATTAAAATAAATAGAAATAATAATATCTAAACTTTGTTAGGATTAAAATTCTCAGGAGATTGTATATTAATTTGTAGTTATTAGATAATGAAAGCTGGAGAAAAGTACTTTTTCACATGGCTGGGCCTAGCTAATCTGAGTTTGCTGTTCACCTGTATCTCTATTCACTATCCAAGACAAACTGCATCTGAGAAAGTCCAAAGGGCTGCACAGATGCTTCCTAGTCAAAGCCTGCATATGAGCTGCTCCCACCACCCCCAAAGCAAATTTCCAGACCTTAAGAGCCCCTGCTGTTTCCTTGAAGCCTAATTTATAACCTATGAGGTCACTCCTTCCTGGTCTCTCTGGTTAGACAGATTTGATTTCAGTCATGATCAGAGGCCAGTCTTCTGAATGCCAGGAATGATGGGAGACAAGAGGCAATCATCTTTGGGAATAGGACCTAAGATGTCTATGGTGTCCTCCCATAGTAAATATGTGTGTCCAATCAAAGGGTGGGGCTGAGACATACCAAAAAGTTTTCAAAACTTTCTTTCTAAAAGGAAAAGAGGGTATAATTTATATTAAATTCACACAACTTCTACAAGTGCCTTACTGCAAATGTTACTGGCTAACAAATAGAAAAATCAAAAGGGTTTGGGATGAAGTGAAAATATGGCTACTTTAATTAAATATGAATACTATTTCTAACATAACTAGAAAGAATTCTTGATTTTAGGCAAAAGTTTATTGCTGTTTTTTTTTTTGTCACCAACTTTCTTTAGCTCTAAATCATGTGATAATGGATTATTGACCAGAGCAGAGTAATACAAATAATCTCATCCCATTGGAATATATTAGTAAAAAAAAAATCAAAGTCAGTTACTATTAAACTTAAGATGCAAATATTAAAGGTCATAAGATCATTAAAATAAATATAAATTCAAGAAATAATATATCCTTATAAAATAATTAAAAATAATTCCAAAGGCTCAAAATACTTAGAAAAGGAAATGGACATATTTAGTGTGGAATTTTGAAAAAGTCTTCCTAGAGTTTTCTTAGGACAAAAATTCATGCTTTGAATTTGAACTCAATCGCTTGAGTTCAATAAGCAATGAGTAATGTAAACAAAAATCCTCTCCAGAAACTGAGGTGGTGTTTCTCAGGTGGTTATAGTAGAGGTGGTTGTAGTGGGTATGTCCCTGTTTTTTTGTGCTTTTTTTTTTGGTGGGGAGGGACATTTTTATGCTTTTTTCTTATTATATCTTTAAAATAAATATTATTTTATAAAATATAATCTTATATTAAATTCTTAAATAAAATGATAGCAGTGGCTGGATCCCTCCAGAGTAGATAGCACAATCAATAAAGGCTTGAGTCTATAAGAGAAAAGAGGAATTTCAACTCCCTTAGGAGATTAAAAAAAAAGCACTCTATGTGTGGGGGAATATAACAGATGTGACCTTCAAACAGTAGTACCAGAATAAATCCATGTTGCAAAAGCAACTATAAAAAGCTATTTTTAAAATACAGATTTAAATAATTGTGGAAAAATTAATTATCCATGGTAGAACTTGACAATATGATAAAAATGATAATAGTAACTAATATAATTTATACTAGTGTGTATTCTAAGCTATAAGGTAAGAGTTAAAAAAAATTGGTAATGTCAATTTGAAATATTAGGACCCCAATTTTACCCCTGTCCCCTGAGAACTCACCCTGAAGGAAGTCTCAGACTCACCCATTTCAGACTGAACAATAGACTTTAAAGTACTTGATGATCCCACCTTAGGTGGGATTAGCAGACCTAATCAAATGCTAAATACCCTTGTAGTCTTAGAAGTTCTCCATATTGTATTAGAAAACAGTTTCCAAGAAGGCCAACACCTTTGCTGGAAGCATCCTTTTAGTATACTTTGTTAAGTAGACCACTCCCTGATACCCAGCATCTGGCTATGGTCTCTTTCCCAAGCCAGCTTTTCAGTGTATATTTGATGCCCTGAGTTTCCTAAAAGGTATATAAGATTCCTATTCCTGTGGTGCATTCTCCCAGAGATACTGTCCCAGGAGCCCCAGGATTTGACTCTGTGGTAAGGGCAAATTATATTGGATCTATCCCTTTCCTGATTAAAGACTTGGTTTTATCTGACTACTTTAGTAGTCCTGTGTTTTTCCAAGTTCACAAATTTTTTTAAAAAGAAATCACTAAGGCAAATCAATCAGTAATCAATGTATATAAATAAATATAATAGCATAATATACAGTAAGATCAAAGAACCTAGCTATTGGGGGAAAACAATTCACTATTCAATAGATATTTCTGAGAAAATAGCAGTATGATTTAAAAAGGTAATTATTAATCAATATCTCACACCATATTAAAATAAAAATCTCCTAAATGGCTACATACCTTAAAACTGATGTCCTAAAGGTGATGTTGAAGAAACAGATTAATATCATGGGAACTTGCCCTCCAGATTAATCCCTAATGGGACCCATATCCCAAGAACTAAGATTGACATATCCTTATGTTTCACAAAGATATTTTATCCCAGGCTTTACAAAGATATGTTATCCCAGGTTTCATGAGGATATGTTATCCCAAGTTTCACAAGGATATGTTGTCTCAGGTTTCACAAGGATATGTTATCTAAGGACTTCAGGTTTCACAAAGATATATTGTCTCAGGGGTCAGTGACCTGACCTAGGTCCTCATGACCATATATTGAACATCTGGTTCCAAAGGCTAAGATTGATGTGTCTTTCCTATTGGCGCCTAAGTGTTAAAACTACCCTCTTCCCTTACACCTTCTATATAAACCTGATCTAGGAAAGGCTCAAGGTCTTTCACTTCTGGTGGAGACCCAAGCTATAGCTTGAATAAAAGTGCCTCCTGCATATTGCATTACCATGTGTGTGTGTGTGTGTGTGTGTGTGTGTGTATTTGTGTGTGTGTGTGTGTGTGTGCGCGCACGCGCATGTGTGTGTTCTCCTTGGAATCAGAACCAGAACCAGACACTACAATGTTATGAATACAAGAACTAAAGAAGAAATTGCTCTTCATTTCTATTGATTGAGGAAGAATTTATAAACAAAAAAGGAACAGAAGACTATAAGTTAAAATGGAAAATGACAATTATATAACTTATTAAATTTTTGTGCAAACAAAAGAAATACAGTTAAATTTCAAAGTAGGCAATAGAGAAAAAAAACTTTGGTACTTTTAAAAATTCAATTTCCTATCTAAAATATATGGATAATTGATTCCAGTTTAAAAGACTAGTATCTATTCTGCATTTGATAAATAGAAAGGAATTTAAATAGGCAGATTTTAAAGAAAGGAATCCAAGTTATGAATCTCTACTTAAAATGCTTATAATTACTAAAATTCATATGAATACAAATTCAATCAATTCTAAGTTGTACCTCAAGTCCAAAACTGGCAAAAACAAACAAAAAGTAAAATTAGAGTATTTGAAGTACCCAAAGGGAAACAGGTTTATTAAAGTCTTCTTGAGCTCTGAATTGTTCCAGTCATTTTGGAGGCATTTTGAAACTATGTCCGAAAAGTTATTAAACTTTAGAAACTATTGTAATTCCCTTTCTTGGGCCTCTGCCCAAAAAAGATTAAAGAAACAGGAAAATGATTCAGAATATCAAAATACTTGAACAGTTCTTGTTATAATAACAACAAAACAAAACATAACTGGAAACTAAGTAGTTACCTACCACTTGGAGTAGATGATCAAATTACAATTTATAAATGAAATGATATATTCCTGTGGGAACAAATGAGGAAAAAACAGAGATAAAATAAGGTATTATAACAAGGAATAAAAAAATATATAGTCAATGAGGAATATTTTTTAAAACAGAGAGAAAGTAGTAAAAGAAAAGCCAAAAAGGAATTTCAGCAAAAAACAGGACACCTTTGAAAGGCATAGATTGAGTTTACTATCTACTTTAAAAGAAAAGTCATATGTACATAATACGGATATATATTTTCTTGTACAATACTTTTTTTCACTTTTTTGTGTATGTTGTAAAATTTAAAATTAATGTGCAATAATTAAAATACTATATTTTAAAGATTTATTAGTGATCTATAGAAATCAAGGAATAAAGAGGAAACAAAATAAAGAGACCATGTGCCCATGACTGATTAGCCCATTTAAAATGCCCTCCTTACCACCACCAAGTTCACTGACATCAGGCCATCATGCAAGCAGGACCGCTCACTGAATATTTATTTCCTGTCTACAGGAAGTATGTAATGACAGAAAGTCAGTGGGCTACCAGGAAATGTAGTTCTTTATTTTTTTTAAACCCTTACCTTCCATCTTGGAATCAATACTGTGTATTGGTTCCAAGGCAGAAGAGCATTAAGGGCTAGGCAAGGGGGATCAAGTGACTTGCACAGGGTCACACAGCTGGGAAGTGTCTGAGGCCAGATTTGAACCTAGGACCTCCCATCTCTAGGCCTGGCTCTCAATCCACTGAGCTACCCAGCTGCCCGCTGTAGTTCTTTTATAAGGTAACAGATTTTCAATTATATATACCCCCCTTCGTCAATTTGGGGGGGGTGCTAGTCTCCCCAATTTGATCACTTAACATAATCAACTTTTAAATTACAGTAATATGGGGATAAAAGGGAAAAGAACAAAGCCATGATTGCTAGGCACATTGACATAAAGCCAAAGTTAGGGGGTAGTCCCTTTTGATATAAGAGTATACAAAAACAAAACAAAACAAACAAAAACAAACAAATGCATTCAACCCCACACAGTTCAAATCACCACATACCAAAGTTACTCTGGATCTTCTGGTATAGTGCGTGGTCTTCAGAGGCATCTTCAAGGTACCTTCTCCAAACAGTTCACTTTCTGTATTTGGAGAGGTAGCATGTTTCTTAACCTAAAATTACTCCCCAAAAGAATTTAAACTTTGCATTTCAGAGTAATTATACATTCCCCCCAGAAGATGGTGTTGAAAAAACAGAGGGATCATTTAGGGATGCATGGCTTAGTTATGAGGTATATAAATCAATTAGCAAGAGAAATAAAAAATATTTTAAAAACTAAATAAAAGAGAAAAGATAATGACTGTATGAAACATAGACTATCAAAATCTTATGTGTAAAAATTCTAAGTAAAGGAAAATAAACTTATAACAGGTCCTTGGATCAGGCCCAATCAAAGTAATTTCTATCCCACAAGTCTATAGGACAAATGCAGTCATATTTCACTTACCCATTTGCAGCCAAGACTGCAGGAAGTTGTCATACTATAAGAAAGAAAAAGGACTAGACTTTTGTGTGATAGGGAAGTGTCAATCCCTCTTCTGATTTTACCTTCACTCTCCAGGATGGGGTAGTGAGGATGATAGCCAAACTTAGGTATTTGTCTGTGAATATTTCACAAAGAGTGTGGTACAAGGTGTCCTATTTGTCAAGCATCACAACCTTGAGGCTCACACTAGGTTCAATTCCTTTCATATAGGCTTAGAAGTTCATCAATCCTATTTGGATTGGTTTGGTCTTTTTTGACCTTGTGCTTCTAGGAACTTTATAATGGCCCTTTTGTTCCCTTCTCCTGGAATCAGACAGAATCATTAAGCAAAGTCCCATAATTTTTTTAAACAATCAATGGCATAATTTTTATACTCTTTTGGGTATACATTGATATTATAGCAAATGTATTTTAAACTGATATTACTGCAAAATAAAAAATAATTTAAAAAAATCTCCATACTGGTATTATTTACTTCAAATACAAAAAAAGAGAAAAATAGAAGTGAAATAGTATATTGCATATGCAAGGAAAAACAATAATAAGGTGTTTTTTCAAATCAAATATATATATATATATATATATATATATAGCTTACAAAGATTGACACATTATGTCAACTAAGAAAGGTAGAATACAAAAGTTTCTCCCCAAAAATGAGATCCATTTCCTTTTCAAACTTGGCCATAATATATTAAAAGTTTTTTATAAAGAACAGCAGTCCAAAAGGTAATGCATATTCAAAAAGTATCAAATCCCTAAAGTTATAATAGCCCATTTAATTACAATAGCAAAAAAAAACCACTATTATATTTCATATAAGTTTCTGTATGATGTATAAAAACAACCTATGAACTGATGGCTATTTGTCACAAGTTTTTCAGGTGTAGCAATGTTACAACCTTAGCTGAGATATTTTTTAAAAATCAGTTACTGCCATCATTACAAAAATGTGGCAGAGGAGTCTAGAAAAACAACAACAACAACAACAAAAATAAATCTCTGTATTGTTGATATTGGTTCTAACAATGTCACCAAAAATCTAGATAATTCTGGTGGAAGGGTAGAGTAAACTTAAAGGTTAAAAATGAGAGAGGCTCCCTCTTGGGAGCCATCCAGGGGTACTATGTCCTGGAATCAACTTCCCAGATCCTTTGGCATGAGACTATTATGTCCCATCCATTCACATTTTTACAAATGTGGGAGGTGGGGATTATAATTTTACTTCATTCCAGATATTAAAATGGACCCTTTACCTCTTATTACAAATAACTCAGAGGCAGGCAAAATAAGTCAGAATTATTGAAAAATTAATTTAAATTTATGTCTGAATGCCATTTAAAATCAATTTGAGATATTTAGCTTATTAAATTTCCCAAAGGTTGTACCTTTGGAAACCTAGGAAAAATACCTATACAATTGTACCAAATATTGATGAAGTCCATCTATCATCTATGTGACAATTAACAAAGCCAAGATGGAAGAAAAAGCTGTTTGTCTTTTTTATGGGCTTATTCAATAATATTTGTTCAGTATAGTTATAGGGGAAAGGTAACAGAATATAACAGTAGTTAAAACAGTACATTAAAATGATTCAGCAAAACAGAATAGTATGAACTTAAAACAACAAAATTAAATCTTAAAGCAGCTAATCAGCAAAATACAACAAAATACAGAGACTTCCATAAAACAATGGAGTCTGAAAAAGTTTAAAAATTTCACTTCCAGGAGTTCCGGTCAAGATGGCGGCTTAGAGAAAGCTAAAGTTCAGATCTCCGGAAAACCCTTCCCGACCGATCTCAAACTATAAGCTCCTAAGGCGCCGAAATTCAAAACCATCAACAGCACAGACCCTGGGAACCCTCCTCCTGGACCTGAACCCAGATCAAAAGGTACAGCCCCCCTCAAAAGCCAGAACCCGAGATCACTTGGACCTAAGGGGTAGGAGCGCAGAGTCCAAGGCTCCCGGAAGCCGCAGCCCGGCCCGGCTCAGAGAGCAGGGTCCTCGGAACAACAACCCTCAGGGCCTTCTATCCGAGTCCCAGTGAAAGTCACTGCCCTCGGAGCTCCCCCCACAGAGAGCAGGCTTGTCTAAAACAACAGCAACCCTCAGGGCGGGAAAGACAGCCTCACCGGCTGGATCCTGCTATTCAAGTCTCAGTGAAAGTCCCTGCCCTCGGAGCGCCGGGAAGCCTCAGCCCATCCCCCCGCAGGCCGACGAAACAGCCTCATGGCCAGCTATTCTGAAGGCAACTTCCGGAAAGCAACCCAACCCAGAGAGCCGGGGGAGAGTGTGGCCTCATGGTCCGACCCTTCTATTCCAGTTCCAGTGAGGCATATTCAGTTTAACCCAGGGAAAGCTCATAGAACCGACAATCTGCCCAGGACTAAAGCCTCTGAACATCAGACAGAGATAAGAAAAGCTAATCCTCCCCATTCAGAGATGGCAAACTCCACAGAAGCACAGAAGCCCCAAAATACCAAGAAAAATAAGAAGAAAGGGGTGACTTTGGACACATTCTATGGAGCCAAAATACAAAATTCAGAGGAGATAGAAGAAGATATACAAGAAAATGCTCCAAAATCTTCCAAAGGAAATGGAAACCCTCCACAAACCCATGAAGAATTTGAATCAGAAATGACCAAAAAAGATGGAAGCCTTCTGGGAGGAAAAGTGGGAAATAATGCAAAAGAAATTCACGCATCTACAAAACCAGTTTGACCAAACTGTAAAAGAAAACCAGGCTTTAAAGCAAGAACTAATAAAGCATTGCATTCTCAATAAGATCAGGAGTGAAACAAGGATGCCCGTTATCACCTCTACTATTTGACATTGTACTAGAAACACTAGCAGTAGCAAGTAGAGAAGATAAAGGAATTGAAGGCATAAAAATAGGCAAGGAGGAGACCAAGTTATCACTCTTTGCGGATGACATGATGGTCTACTTAAAGAATCCTAGAGATTCAACCAAAAAGCTAATTGAAATAATCAACAACTTTAGCAAAGTTGCAGGATACAAAATAAACCCACATAAATCATCAGCTTTTCTATATATCTCCAACACAGCTCAGCAGCAAGAACTAGAAAGAGAAATCCCATTCAAAATCACCTTAGACAAAATAAAATACCTAGGAATTACCTCCCAAGACAAACACAGGAACTATATGAACACAACTACAAAACACTCGCCACACAACTAAAACTAGACTTGAGCAAATGGAAAAACATTAACTGCTCATGGATAGGACAAGCCAATATAATAAAAATGACCATCCTACCCAAACTTATTTATCTATTTAGTGCCATACCCATTGAACTACCAAAATACTTCTTCACTGATTTAGAAAAAACCATAACAAAGTTCATTTGGAAGAACAAAAGATCAAGGATATCCAGGGAAATAATGATAAAAAACACATATGATGGGGGCCTTGCAGTCCCTGACCTTAAACTATATTACAAAGCAGCAGTCATCAAAACAATTTGGTACTGGCTAAGAAACAGAAAGGAAGATCAGTGGAATAGACTGGGGGAAAGCGACCTCAGCAAGACAGTATATGATAAACCCAAAGATCCCAGCTTTTGGGACAAAAATCCACTATTCGACAAAAACTGCTGGGAAAATTGTAAGACAGTGTGGGAGAGACTAGGAATAGATCAACACCTCACACCCTACACCAAGATAAATTCAAAAAGGGTGAGTGACTTAAGCATAAAGAAGGAAACCATAAGTAAATTGGGTAAACACAGAATAGTATACATGTCAGACCTTTGGGAGGGGAAAGGCTTTAAAACCAAGCAAGAAATAGAAAGAATCACAAAATGTAAAATAAATAATTTTGACTACATCAAACTAAAAAGCTTTTGTACAAACAAAACCAATGTAACTAAAATCAGAAGGGAAACAACAAATTGGGAAAAAAATCTTCATAGAAACCTCTGACAAAGGTTTAATTACTCATATTTATAAAGAGCTAAATCAATTGTACAAAAAATCAAGCCATTCTCCAATTGATAAATGGGCAAGGGACATGGATAGGCAGTTCTCAGATAAAGAAATCAAAACTATTAACAAGCACATGAAGAAGTGTTCTAAATCTCTTATAATCAGAGAGATGCAAATTAAAACAACTCTGAGGTATCACCTCACACCTAGCAGATTGGCTAACATAACAGCAAAGGAAAGTAATGAATGCTGGAGGGGATGTGGCAAAGTAGGGACATTAATTCATTGCTGGTGGAGCTGTGAACTGATCCAACCATTCTGGAGGGCAATTTGGAACTATGCCCAAAGGGCGACAAAAGAATATCTACCCTTTGACCCAGCCATAGCACTGCTGGGTCTGTACCTCAAAGAGAAAGTGGACAAAAAGACTTATACAAAAATATTCATAGCTGCGCTCTTTGTGGTGGCCCAAAACTGGAAAACGAGGGGATGCCCATCAATTGGAGAATGGCTGAACAAATTGTGGTATATGTTGGTGATGGAATACTATTGTGCTCAAAGGAATAATAAAGTAGAGGAGTTCCATGGAGACTGGAACAACCTCCAGGAAGTGATGCAGAGCGAGAGGAGCAGAACCAGGACAACATTGTACACAGAGACTAATACACTGTGGTATAATCGAACGTAATGGACTTCTCCATTAGTGGCGGTGTAATGTCCCTGAACAATTTGCAGGGATCCAGGAGAAAAAAACACTATTCATAAGCAAAGGACAAACTATGGGAGTGGAAACACCGAGGAAAAGCAACTGCCTGAATACAGCGGTTGAGGGGACATGATAGAGGAGAGACTCTAAATGAACACTCTAATGCAAATATTATCAACAAAGCAATGGGTTCAAATCAAGAAAACATTTAATGCCCAGTGGATTTACGCGTCGGCTATGGGGGGTGAGGGGGAGGAAAAGAAAATGATCTATGTCTTTAACGAATAATGCTTGGAAATGATCAAATAAAATATATTAAAAAAAAAAAAAAAGACAACCAGGGGCAGCTAGGTGGCTCGGTGGAAGAGAGCCAGGCCTGAAGACATGAGATCCTGGGTTCACATCTGGCCCCAGCCATTTTCTGACTGTATGACCCTGCACAAGTCACTTAATCCCAATTGCCTAGCCCTTACCACTCCTCTGCCTTGGACCTGATAATTGAATCCTTTTTTTTTTTCTTTACTGATAGCAAGTATCAGTTCCAAGGCAGAGGAGCCTAAGGGCTGGGCAATGGGGGCTAAGTGACTTGGCCAAGATCACAGAGCTAGATTGCTGGTGGAGTTGTGAACTGAATCAACCATTCTGGAGGACAATTTGGGGAAAGGGCTGTAAAGTAAAGCCTACTCTTTGATCTAGTAATGCTATATGGAAGTATCCCAAAGAAATTTTTTTTTAAATGGGGAAAGGACCCATTTGTAAAAAAATATTTATAGTGGCACTTTTTGTGGTAGCAAAGACTTGGAAACTAAAGTGATGTCCCTCAGTTGGGGAATGGCTGAATTGTAGTATGGGATGGGGTTAGAATACTATTGTACTGTAGAAATGATGAACAGGAAGATTTCAGAAAGAGCGGAAAAGACCTCCATGAACTGATGCAGAGTGAAATAAGCAGAACCAGGAGAGCACTGTGCCCAGGAACAGCCATACTGTGGAATGATCAACTGTGATAGAGTTAGACTCTCAGCAATACAATGATCCAGGACTTATGACAAAGAATGCTATCCACCTCCAGAGAAAGGAAGAACTGTGGGAACAGGAATACAGATGAATGCATACAATTTTTCTCTTTAGCTTATTTTATTTTGGGGCTTTGGTTTTATGTTATTGTCTCATAAAATGAACAATATGGAAATATGTTGTGCATGATAATAAATGTATAACTCAGAAAAAAAAATTTCACCTCCAGACTTTTTAAAGTTCCTTTCTCTATCCAATTCAGATTCCTTTTGTCAGAGCTACCATAGCAAGGGAGAACATGGGTTTGAGGAATCCCAAACTGGATGAATCTTAGAGACTGGGTAGACCCAAATGGAAACGGGTTGTAGGGAGATGAATTTCTCCCCTGAATCTCAAGCAAGATAAGTAAAAGGATTAGTGCACTCATGAAAAAACATCCTAAAGCTGGAGGCTGTTTGAAATAGGTAATACACTACTCTTTTAAAGAGTGTACTATGCTTGTAATTTACTTCCTGTTTGGAAACTTTCTGTTTGGAAGAGTAAAAACTTCTCCCCTTCCCCCTGAGGTAAAATGCTAGGGAACAGTTTGTTTCCCCAGCCACATGGAGAGGGAGTTAGGAGGTTAATTGTTGCCTAAGGAAAGCACACCCTGTTTTTGTTTTTGTTTTTGTTTTTTTTACCAGTTGCCCAGAGGATGGATCCAAGTTTGTGAGTGCCAAAGACACAGCAGCAGCTACCAGCAGTCTTGGACCAGGTTGTGGCTGTGGCTGGGCCTGGGGCCAGAGCGAGGAGAGGAGCAATCAGGATCAAGAAGATCAGGAGCTGGGACAACACAGGAGGCTGGATCATCAGCAGTAGAAGGAGCAGAAGCAAGAAGCCAGCCACTGGGATTTCGCAGCTGGAGTGAGTAGAATCAGGTGCAACAATGCCAGAAGCAGCAGTGAGGATCTGAGGAACATGGGTTCAAGCAGATGGGTGAGAGAAGCAGCTTATCTCTTCTTTGCCAAGAATCCCCCAGTTAAAAATAACCCGACCAGTAGGGAGAGCAACCAGGCAAAAAGTAGAGAAAGAAAAAGGCAGCATCTCCAAAGAGAGTTTGGAGTTCTTTGGCAGTTTGCAAGCTTTGGTGGGTGAAAAGCCTTGGCAGGAGAAAAGTGTCTTAAAAAAATTTATCTAGGCTATCTTAAAGAAAAAAATCGAGAGTTTTTTCTCATCCCTTCTGGTTGCCATAAATGTAAAATTTTAAATTAATGTGCAATAATAAAAATATTATATTTTAAAGTTTTATTAATTTTCATTAGAAATCAAGGAATAAAGAAGATACAAAATAAAGAGGCCATGTGCCCAAGGCTGATTAGCCCATTTAAAATGCCCTGCTTGCCACCGCCAAGTTCACTGTCATCATGTCAAAGAGAGTGTGCAGTACTGCCCACTGATTTATTCCCTGTCTACAGGAAGTACATAATGACAGGAAGTCAGTGGGCTCCCAGTAAATGCTGTTCTTTTTTAGTATAACAGATTTTCAATTATACAATATGTAACTACATTCTAGGTGATGTCTGACTAGAAAATATTTTACAAAAAATAATTTACATGTTATTAAATAATGCAGATTTTAAAACAGAAGTAGAGAGATTTATGATGGCAATTGAAGGCTAGGCCATTGCCAACAGAAAATACAGATGAGTGAGCTTAGGTTACCCAGACTCTTCTCAATGCAGATTTATTCAAATAAATAGCAGAAAATTTGCAACATTTCTAAAAGAGTGGGAAAAAATAGTACTTACTCCATATATAGCAAGACATATGATAATTCACTATCTTTCCTAAAGTAAAAGAATGAAAAAAAAAATAATCCTACAAATGCAGACTCCAACAAATTATTTCAACAAATGAATATTATTATAATAACTCCAGAATCACAGTTAGAATTGTTGCACGTAATTATGAGGATATGAGATTCACTTAATTTATTAATAGATGTTGCCATAATGAATGCCATATCCAAACTATATATAGCCAAAAGCTTTTAAAATATTGAGAATTAGCAAAAGAAATCAAAATCATATAGGAACAGCATGAGGTACATAATATCTCTGCCATCTTGCCTGCTACTTGATATTCCCATGTCTTCATTTTTTTCCAGGTTTGATCCACATTTGATCTCTTTCCTGAGACAGAATTATGATAGTAGAGGATGGAACACTGGGCTTGAAAGTCTGAAAGATTTTCATTTGAATCCTGACTGCCTCCTTTTGTGTGCCCATGGTAAATAAATTAACTTCTGAGACTCATCTCCTTCTAAGAGTTCCCTTATATATAAAAATGTGCATAAGCATATCTATAAAAGTTATTTTAAATCCTTGTTTTGATATACAAATGAGGTAAAATTGTATAGTAAGCAAAATTAATTTTATACTTAATTTTTTAAATTTTTTAAAAAATTTTAAAGTTTTTTAAATTTAAAAGTTTTTTAAATTTAAAAGTTTAAATTTAAAAATAAAATTTAAATTTAAATTTTAAATTTTAAATAAAAAAAATAAAAAAAATTAAATTTTAAAAAAATTTTAAAAAATGTATACTTAAAAAAATTTCTGTAAGTTTTTATCATTAATATTTTCTAGTCAAGCACTGTTGTTTTTTTCCTGGCATGGTAACTTCTCAGGGCATCCATGGTTCATAATGCCAGGACTAGCTATTAATACTACCACAAAAATATGAGTGATATCAGTAACTCCATGATTAGGCATGAAGGTGATAGGATAGTCATTGTAAAAGATGTAATGAAGCAAAAGTGGCTGGATAGTTAATAAAATATTTTATGTTCATAATACATTAATATTAAATGGCAAGAAAATAAATTTAATCCAAAATCTGTAAGAAAAAATAATATAAATATAATATCTATTTAGCACCAGGTCATTTGCAATAAGTGTAAAAATATCAATTACTAAAGCAAAACTATAAGTTTTATCCCTTCATTTTAGCTACCCAAGTTGCTCTTAAATTAGTTTAGCTGTCTGCCTAAATAGTTTTACCAGTGTATAGATGCTGTGCATGCTATAGCTTCTTGAAAAACACTGGTGAGAGTTGGGTAAAAGGTAGACAGCAAAAGTAGATAGTTATCCCTTAAAGGACATGGCAAGACCTTACACCAGAAGTAGTAGTCTTCCTGGAATACCCCATTGTTGGTAAATACTGGAAGATATTAAAAACAAAATCAAAGGTA
Source organism: Monodelphis domestica (assembly GCF_027887165.1). NCBI lineage: Eukaryota > Metazoa > Chordata > Mammalia > Didelphimorphia > Didelphidae > Monodelphis > Monodelphis domestica. The sequence continues at coordinate 527,490,070 of NC_077227.1, read as the reverse complement.
CAATGATCTACTGTGAAAAACTAAACTATTATTAGCAAAACAAGGTTCCAGGATAACCCCAAGGAACTCATCAAAACATAACAAAACAAAACAACCCCCAACAATATCCACAGTGAAATAAGGAACTGATAGTATTTAAATGCAGATCAAAGCATGCCATTCCTTACTTTATTTCTTGAATGAGTTGGTTTTTTTTAATTGTATGTGTGGCATCTATATCGGGTCATGACATGGGAAATAGAGAAATATATATCGTATAAAAGCACTGATATAACCAAATCACACTATTTATTACCTTGGAGACAAGGGAAGGGAGAGATTAAAAAATGTCAGAACATAATTGTCAAAAATTCTTTCCATATGTAATAAAATTTAAAAAAAAAACAAAAGGCATTCCAATTCATTATGTTATTATACTCTCAGGGAAATGGAATTTTTTTCTCTCAAATTTGTAGGTAACAGATTCTATATATGCTCTATGTCTATTAGAAAGGGACTCTCTAACTAGCACTGATTTCCAAAACAGGATGAATTTAATAGGTCCTTTGTTCATTCATATTATCTAAGATATTCTTCACTAGTCACATTTAATTCTTGTCACTACATTGAATTGACTGAGTATCAACACATGCATTAATTTAATTTGGATTAACTTTTTTTTTTCCTTCACTGGATGTTGATGCCTAACATGAAATTGTTTTCATGGTGTATTTTTTATATATACTTGTTTTGTGTTTCCAGAAATGTGATATTCAAATAGAAAATAAAGTTATATTCCTTCAGAATCATGAAAGAACAAATTCTACTAATTTCTATATATTTCTTTCCAAATGGCTATCCCTTCATTTAGCTACATATCTTTCCTTTTTAAAAATTTCATTTATGGGACGGAATTAAGATGACAGCTTAGCAAGCAGCAAAAGTTTAGACATCGTGGAAGATCCTTCCTTACCGATACAGACTGCATGCTCCTAGGGCACCGAAATTCAATCTGAACAACAGGACAGAAGCTGGGAACCCTCCTTCTGGACTCAAATCAAAAGGTACTCCCCTCCAAAAGCCGGAATCCAATAATACTCAGGGCTAAGGGGAAGGCAGAGCGAAGGTCCCAGGACCCTTCCCCCACAACCCAGACGGCTGAGCCCCCAGCAGCAGCGGGAACCTCTGAGAGGGCAAAGGTACTGGTTTGCAGGGTCTATCTTGGGAGCAGCGGGGCACCGGGCTCTGAGCATCCAGCTTGGACAGCGGGGAGGAAGCCAGGGAGAAACGAGCAGTGGCTGGGTCCCTCCATCGGGCTCCAATCTCACCCTTGCCTCGGGCACATCCAGACCAATCCAGTTGAACTAATCCCATCAGAACTCCTCAGAGTTTAGGGAGGCGGGCAAAGGCACTTGCAGACAGCGGAGAAGCAGCTGGAGAGAACTGGAGAGAGCCTGGGCAGCCCAGCCTTCCAGGAGTCTTCAGAGCCTCAGTGCTTCATACCACATACAGCCCAACCCAATTGAACTCAATCCAATCAAAAGCCTCCAGAAGACAGGGAAGCTAACAATCCTCCCCTAGAGACTGTACCAAGAGATCTGACAAAGCTCCAAGAGGAGAGACTGACAGCCCCAAAACCAAAACAAAATGAGAGGAGAAAGAGCACAGCCAAATATGGGGAGCAAAGAAGGGGTAAACTCGAGCAAACAATAGAAAAAGAAGAAAGAAATTACAATAGACAGCTTCTGCACAGGTAATGAGCAAAGAGTAAATGAAACAGGGGGGAGGACCAGCAAAGAAAAAATCAGAAATCCCAGCGAATTGGATACAGGCTTTGGAAGAACTCAAAATGCAATTCAAAACACAATTAAGAGAGGCTAAAGACAATTGGGAAAAGAACTTAAAAACTAAGAGAAGTCATCTGGAAACAGAAAATAGTGTCTTGAAAGCCAAAATCAACCAGCTGGAAAATGAGGCAAAGGAGATGAAAGATGAGGTAAAGCAGATGAAAGATGAGGTGAAGAAGATGAAAGATGAACTCCAAAGAAAATCCGACCAAAAGGAAAAGGACGACCAAAAAACTAAGGATGAAATCCAGTCTTTAAGAACCAGAATACAACAATTTGAATCGAACGACCTCACAAGGGAGCAAGACACTATAAAACAAAACCAAAAGAATGAAAAAATTGAGGAAAATATGAAGCATCTCATTCACAAAACAGAGGATTTAAAAAATCATTCAAGGAGAGACAATTTAAGTATTATTGGCGTACCAGAAGACCATGACAAAAGAAAAAGCCTGGACATTATATTACAGGAAATTATTAAAGAAAACTGCCCTGCAATCCTTGAACAAGAGGGAAAAGTGGAGATTGATAGAATCCACAGATCACCTCCTGTACTTAATCCCCAACTGACAACACCCAGGAATGTTATAGCCAAATTCAAGAACTATAAGACCAAAGAAAAGATATTGCAAGCTGCCAAGAAGAAGTCATTCAGATACCAAGAAACCACAGTGAGGATAACTCAGGATCTGTCTGCATGCACACTGAAAAAAAGAAAGGCATGGAATACGATATTCTGGAAAGAAAGGGAACTAAGTCTACAACCAAGAACTGTAAAGATTAAAATTTAGGGGAGACGGGGAGATTGAGGCATCTGAAATTAGTTTCTCTCTGCAAGGAGTATTATATTTTTTTAGAGGTTTATTGAAGATTAAGGATTAAAGAAAATACAGGGTAAGAAACATGTGTCCAGGCCATAGAGTGGCCTAGACACAACCTCACCTACATTATGAAAAAAACCAGGCCTGCCCCAAAATGGAAGTCCCAGCCTTTGAATCAACTTAAATACCTTCTCGATCTCGGCCCAGGTGAGATTACAAGGCATTTTGGGGAAGTGGAGCAAAGGCTTGTGGGGATTGTAGTCCTGTATTCGAGTACATTTTTTACAGAATCAACTACCCAGCAAAACTGACTATATTCTTATAGGGGAAAGTATGGTCATTCAACAAAATAGAAGAATTTCAAGAATTCATAAAGAAAAGACCAGACCTGAACAGAAAATTTGATGTCCAAGCACAGAACTCAAGAGAATCATCAAAAGGTAATTAAAAAAGAGGGGAAAAAAGAAAAACAAAAAAAAAATTTTTTAAGAGACTCAATAAGTTAAAATGATATGTATCCCTATAAGAAAAGAGGTCATTGGTAACTCTTAAAAACTGTTGTTATTAGCTGGGCAGCAAAAGGAAGTATACTTAGAGGGAACAGCAACTAACTATATAGGATGAAAGGACAAGACATAAATAGGTATATAGATATATGCATGCAAAAATATATACTCATGAGTATGCATATACATATGTGTATATATATATATATATATATATATATATATATATAACTAGAGCTTAAAAATAGGTTAATATTAAAAGAAATGGGAAAAGAAACAAATGGGGGTAAATTTATATGTCATAAAGAAGCTCATGGTGGGAGGGGGAAGAACATCAATACACTGGAAGGGTAAAGAGGTCAGAGACAGGAAATACTCAACTTTTACGTGCTTTGAAAGTAACTCAAAGAGGGAAAAACAATCCAATCCATTGGGGAAAGAGAATAGATTTGCACCCTATAGGGGAGTAGAAGGGTAACAAACGGTCTGGTGGGGAGGGAAGCAGTACAAGAGAGGGAGGGAGCACAGGGTTAATTTTAGAAAGACTACAGGGGAGGGGGGTAGAAAGGGAAGTAAAATAAGGGTGGGAACAAAGGGGACTGTTCAAAAGCAAACGTTGTAGAAGGAGATAGTGAAAGAAGAAAAGGCAGGTAAAGGAGCAGAAATCAAAATGCTGGGAAATACACAGCTAGTAATCATAACTCTGAATGTGAATGGAATGAACTCACCCATAAAACTCAAGTGAATAGCAGAGTGGATTAGAGTCCAAAACCCTACCATATGCTGTCTACAAGAAACACATATGAGAAAGGTAGATACACATAGGATGAAAGGAAGAGGGTGGAGACAAATCTATTGGGCATCAACTGACAAAAGAAAGAAAAAAATGCAAAGGAAGGAGGACTTGCAGTCCCAGATCTCAAACTATACTATAAAGCAGTGGCTATCAAAACAATTTGGTTCTGGCTAAGAGACAGAAAGGAGGATCAGTGGAATAGACTTGGAGTAAATGATCTCAGCAAGACAGTTTATGACAAACCCAAAGACCCCAGCTTTTGGGACAAAAATCCATTATTTGATAAAAACTGCTGGGAAAATTGGAAGACAGTGGGGGAGAGATTAGGTTTGGATCAATACCTCACACCCTACACCAAGATAAATTCAGAATGGGTGGATGACTTGAACATAAAGAAGGAAACTATAAGTAAATTAGGTGAACACAGAATAGTATACCTGTTAGACCTTTGGGAAGGGAAAGATTTTAAAACCAAGCAAGACTTAGAAAGAGTCACAAAATGTAAAATACATAATTTTGACTACATCAAATTAAAAAGGTTTTGTACAAACAAAACCAATGTAACTAAAATCAGAAGGGTAGCAACAAATTGGGAAACAATCTTCATAAAAACCTCTGACAAAGGTTTAATTACTCAAATTTACAAAGAGCTAAATCAATTGTACAAAAAAATCAAGCCATTCTCCAATTGATAAATGGGCAAGGGACATGAACAGGCAGTTCTCAGACAAAGAAATCAAAACTATTAATAAGCACATGAAAAAAGTATTCTACATCTCTTATAATCAGAGAGATGCAAATCAAAACAACTCTGAGGTATCACCTCACACCTAGCTGATTAGCTAACATAACAGCTATGGAAACTAATGAATGCTGGAGGGGATGTGGCAAAATTGGGACACTAATTTATTGCTGGTGGAGTTGTGAATTAATCCAACCATTCTGGAGGACAATTTGGAACTGTGGCCAAAGGGCGATAAAAGACTGTCTGCCCTTTGATCCAGCCATAGCACTACTGGGCTTGTACCCCAAAGAGATAATAAGGAAAAAGACTTGTACAAGAATATTCATAGCTGCACTCTTTGTGGTGGCCAAAAATTGAAAAATGAGGGGATGTCCTTCAATTGGGGAATGGCTGAACAAATTGTGGTATATGTTGGTGATGGAACACTATTGTGATAAAAGGAATAATAAAGTGGAGGAATTCCATGGAGACTGGAACAACCTCCAGGAAGTGATGCAGAGCGAAAGGAGCAGAACCAGGAAAACATTGTACACAGAGACTGATACATTGTGGTACAATCGAAGGTAATGGACTTCTCCATTAGTGGCAATGCAGTGTCTCTGAACAATCTGCAGGGATCTAAAAAACACTATCCACAAGCAGAAGATAAACTGTGGGATTAAAAATACCGATGAAAAGCAACTGCTTGACTTCAGGGGTGGAGGGGATATGACTGAGGAGAGACTCTAAATGAACACTCTAATGCAATACCAACAACATGGAAATGGGTTTGAATCAAGAACACATGTGATACCCAGTGGAATTGCGCGTGGGCTATGGGAGAGGTGGTGGGAGGGAGGGGAGGGAAGAAAAGAAAATGATCTTTGTTTCCAATGAATAATGTTTGGAAATTACCAAATTAAAAAAAAAAGAAAAAGAAAAAAATTTCATTTATAATGAAGATAAAGAATAATTTCTTTTTTTTCTTTCTGGTCATGAATGATTTTGGCTACCAATTGAAGTCTATGTACCCCATCTTAGAATAATGTATTTTTTAATTACACATAGTGTGAGATTTAAAATGGTTGAGGTCTTAAACTGTAGTGATTAAAATAATGGAAGATATAAATTGTGATATATATAAGAGAGGGTGAGTAAATTTGACCACAGAAATATGTTTCACTACAGTGTCTTGGGTTTAAAATCAAATATAAGGTGGTCGCCAGGGAAATATTCCCAATTATTCAAATACCCAAGTCAATTGGGTTTTATAGAGATTTTAATTAACAATACAATGAGTAATCAAAGAAAGAGAGAGAGAGAGTAAGAAAGGAATACGTATGAAAGGCCTCAAGCCAATATGGTCTAGATCTGAGTCTTAAAAGAGAAATCAGTCAGTTTTTTATAACTCACTGTAAGATTTAAGTAAGGATGTATCTCAGCTGCTTTCACCAGCTCCCTCCTCCATCTGAATGTTTCAGAATCAGTCTCCTCAGAATGAGTCTCTCCAATCTGAATGTTTCAGAATGAATTCCCAGCTCTTCCCTGAGCTCTTATTTTTAAGGGCAAAATCTTCTCTGTCACCTCCCCTAAGTCCTTACATCTACCAATCACTGTAGATGTTTCTAAAGGACTGCCCATTCTTAGTCCACACCTAAGAAGGTGTGGATTTTTGAGTAATTCACACCAGGAAAGCTCTGAGTAAGTTTTCCAGTTCTTTGTTCCTTGTAAATTCACAAGATGCTTGACCTTTATAGGTACTTAGCTTAAGAAAAGTATGGGTTTAAGTACTTTTCATTGTTCAGAAAAGAGTTTACAACTTTATCTTCCCCTAGGGCAGACCCAAGTAGGTAAAGTAGAATTCTCACATTCCTCTTTAAGTAGAGTTCACTGCCCAAATGGGGAATGGTCTTAATCCAATCTTATAAAGTAGGGTCTGGGAAATTTTAAGGTTTACAATAGAAACATTATTTCATAATTATTTTCTAATATTTTGCAATTAAGATTCTCACTCTGAGCCTGTTTTATTTAAGGAGGCAGAAAAATATTCTGATATGTCATGCCAGTGCTGAAATGCAACATATAGTTTAATTGTTCTCATGTTGTGAAAGAAAAGATATCACATATACAATAAAAAACGAAGAAATCAAAGTTTAAAAAAATGGTTTTGATCTGCAATCAGGCTCCAATAGTTCCTTCTTTGGCTGTGCATAACACTTTAATCATGAGTCCTTTGGGTTTGTCTTGAAACTTCATTTTGCTGATAAGAATTTAGTCCTTCATATTTGATAATTTTATAATATTTCTGTTACTGTATGCATTCTTTTCCTGGTTCTGCTAAATTCACTTTACATAAGTTCATATTAGTATTTCCAGGTTTTTCCAAATTCATCCTATTTATCATTTCTTATGTTGTAAGAGTATTCCATTACAACCATATTCTATAAGTTGTTCTGCCATTTCCCAGTCAGTGGACATCCCTTCATTTACAGTTCTTTTCCACTACAAAAATAGCTGTTAAAATAATTTTATTCAAGTAGATCATTCTCCCCAGGCTCTGATGTCTTTGGGATATGGTACCAGTAGGAGTGGTGTCATAATGTTGTCCTGAATGGTGATATCATTTCATATTTCTACCAATAGAGTATCGGTGTCCCAATTTTCCCACGTCTGTTCCAACGTTTGTTGTTTTCCTTTATGTCATATTAACCCAATCTGCTAGGTATGACATTGTTTAGCAAACTTGCTTTATGTTTCATTTCTTTATTCAAAAGTGATTTGGAGCATTTTTTCATGTGACAATAAATAGTTTTAATTTCTCTGAGAATTGTCTGTTCATATCCTTTGACCACTTATCAATTGGGAAATGCTTTGCATTTTTTATGAATTTTATTCAGTTCTTTACATACTTGAGAAGTGAGGACTTTGTCAGAAATACTTGATATCATTTTACCCCTCAAGTTGTTGTTTACATTCTAATCTTGTTTGGATTGTTTGTACAATTGTTTGTACAAAAGATTTTTAATTTGATGCAATAAAAATAATCCATTTTATTTTTTTAATGTTCTCTATTTTTTGGTTATAAATTCTTTCCTAATTTAAAAGTCTAACAAGTAAACTTTTCATATTTCCCTAATATATTTATGGTATCCCACTTTATTTCTAAATCAATATTTATTTTGACTTTTCTTGTATAGTTTTAGATATTGATCTATTCCTAGTTTCTTCTATATTGTTTTCTAGTTTTTCCAGCAACTTTTGTCAAATTGTGTTTCCCCCCAAAGACTTGGTATATTAAACTAGGTTCATTAACTAACCTATTCCATTGATGAATTCCTCAAATGCATATTTTTCAGTAACATATTGCTTCCATTATACCCTCTTAATAATATAATTTGGGAACTGATATGGTTAGACTTTCTCCCTTCATATTTTTTCATTAATTCCTGTGGCTTATTTTTTTTTTAGTTCTGTAAAATCATTTTTTGGGTAGTTTCATTAGTATGGCATAGAATAGGTAAACTTATTTCAGTAGGATTGTAATTTTTTTTTTATATTGGCTCAGCCTATCCATGAAAAGTAATGTTTTCTGAATTGTTTGAGTCTGGTTTTATTTGGGTGAAAAATATTCTGTAATTGTGTTCATAGAGTTTCTGGTTTTATTTTGGTCAGTAGATGTTCAGCTACTTTATATTGTCTACAATTATTTTAGGTATAATTTATTCTTATCTTTTGCAGTTTAGCTTTATTGGTTATATACCAGAAATAATAATGACTCATGTGGGTTTGTTTTATATTCTGAAAATTTGTTGAAGTTCGTATTTATTTTAATTGGGTTATTGGTTAATTCTCTAGGGTTCTCTAGATATGCCATCATATCATCTACATAGAGTGATAACTTTGTTTCCTTATTGCCTATTCAAATTTCTTCCATTTTTTTTTTCTGTTCTTATTGCTATGGCTAGAATTTTTAGTACAATATTAATTACTAAGAGATAATGGCCATCTTGCTTTACCTTTGAACTTATTGGGAAGAGATTTAGTCTATCCCCATTACAGATATTGGTAGGTGATAATTTTAGATAGATGGCATTTATCACTTCAAGGAAAGTTCTATTTTTTTCCAATGTTTTGTAATATATTTTTAAAATAAAGAATGGGTGTTGTATTTTGTCAAAAGTTTTTTTCTGAGTCTAGTGAGATCATCATAATGGTTTCTGTTTGATTTTTTATTGATATAGTCAAATATGCTTATAGTTTTCATAATGGTCAAATATTCCTGCATTCCTGGTATAAAACGTACCTGGTAATGGTTTATGATTCCAGTAATATAATGCTATAATCTATTTCCTAGTATTTTATTTAAAACTTTGCATAAATGTTCTTAAGAGAGATTGGAATATATTTTCCTTTTTGTTTTAGCTTTTCCTGGTTTAGATATTTGGAAGTATTACTTTTACCCCTATTTTCCTAATAATTTATATAGTATTGGGCTTATTTATTCTCTGAATGTCTGATAGAATTCACTTCTAAATGTAGCTTGCCTTGGATACTTTCAATTAGATAATTCTTTAATGGATGGTGTTCAATTTCCTTTTTTTATTAGGGGTTTGTTTAAGTAATTGATTTCCTTCTTTGTTGATCTGAGTAGCTTATATTTTTTGCAAAATATTTGTCTATTTCACTTAGATATTCAGATTTATTATCATATTTTTGGGCAGAATAATTCCCAATAATTAATTTCTTCTTCATTGGTTGTAATTTAACCTTTTTCAATTTCATTGTTGATAATTCTTTTCTTTCTTTTTCTAATGAAATTAAACAATGATTTATCTTTTTTATTTACTTTTTTATAAAACTAGCTCCTTGTTTTATTTATTAATTAATAGTTTTCTTTCTTTCAATTTTATTCAGCTCTCTGATTTTTCAGGTTTTCCAACTTGTTATTTAAATGGGGAATTTTAATTTCTTCAATATTGAGTATTTTTTTAGTTACATGCACAATTTATTGATCTATTCTTTCTCTAGTTTAATGTTTACATTAGAAATAGAAATTTTCCCCTACAAAAAGCCTTGGCTGTGTACTGTACATTTTGATTTATTTTCTCCTTGTTGTCATTCTCTTTAGTGAAACTGTTGATTATTTCTATGATTTGTTCTTTGACTCATTCATTCTTTAGGATAAGATTATTTAGTTTCCAATTAATCTTTAATCTTTTTAAAATCTTATTTTATTGCATTATGGTCTGAAAGTATACACTTAATATTTCTGCTTTTCTATATTTTATGAAGTTTTTATTCCCTATTATATAATCAATTTTTGTGAAGACACCATGGACTGCTGAGTTAAAGGCATATCCACATTCAGTTTTCTCCAGTGGTCTACCATGACTTTTTTTAAAACCCTTACCTTCCGTCTTAGAATCAATACTATGTATTGGTTCCAAGGCAGAAGAGCAGTAAGGGCTAGGCAATGGGGGTTAAGTTACTTGCCCAGGGTCACACAGCTGGGAAATGTCTGAGGTCAGATTTGGACCTAGGACCTCCCATCTCTAGGCCTGGCTCTTGATCCACTGAGCTACCCAGCTGCCCCAGCCCCCCTCTCTAATATTTTAAAGGTTCTATTTGCCTCATTAACTTCTTTCTTGTTTATAATTTTGATTAGCTTTATTTGCTTATGAGTAGATAAGTTAAGGTCACTAGTAAAGTTTTACTGTCTATTTACTCATGTAACTCATGTGACTTCTTAAGGAATTTGGATGCTATATTATTTGGCATATATATGTTTAGTATTGATACTCTTTCATTGTCCAAGGTGCCTTTTATCAAGATGTAATTTTCTTTCTTATCTCTTTTGATTGAGTCAATTTTATTTTGCTTTTTACAAGATCATCATTGCGACCTTTTTTTTTTTTTAACTAGCTGAAGCATAATAGATTCTGCTCCAACTAAATTCTTTTACTCTCTCTGTAGCTCCTTGTTTGAAATATTTTTCTTGTGAATAGCATATTGTGGGATTCTGATATTTAATCCACTTTTCTATCTTTTTCCATTTTGGGGGTGAGCTTTACCTTATCCACATTTAAAATTATGATTACTAATTATGTTTTCCTCCATATTGCTATCCCTCATTTACCTTCTCCTTCTCTTTTGTCATCCTTTCCTTGTTCACAAATATTTTTCTTCTGACCAGTCTCCACCAATTTTCCCTCCTTTTTGACCATACTCCTTCTCTTATTCTCTCTTCCTCCCTACTTTTTTATTGTATATGATGAGTTTATATAATTAAATATGTTATCCACACTTTGAGTTAATATTAATGAGAGTAAAATTCAAGCATTTCTTGCCATCACCTTTTCTATTCCACTGTATTGACTCTTTCACATCTCATTATTTGAAATAATTTACTCAATTCTATTTCTCCTTTTCTCTTCTCCCCATATATTTATCTTTCCCATGTCTTGTTTTTTATATCAACTTATCCTATTCAACTTACTCCCTTTCTTCTTTCCACATATACTATTTCCTACTCCCCTAATAGTGATAAAGTTCTTAAGCATCCTAAGTACTTTAGGTATCTTGAGTACTTTAGGTACCTTAAGTATGTCAAGAATAATGGATGTCTTAAGTATATCAATTATCAACTTTCCAGGTATGGATGTATTTAATTCAAACTTATTGAAAACTTTAAGTTTTTAGTTTACCTTTTTATGCTTCTCTTGAGTATTAAATTTGCTGATCAAACTATCTTTTCATTTTTTTGGAGGAGGGAGGTGGGTCAGGAATGCCTGGATATGCTTTATTTCAATAAATATCATTCCCCCCCCCAGGAGATAATATATTTGTGTTCCTTTGTAAATCTTATGTATCTTGTAAGAATATACAAATTTAAGTTTTTATGCTTATATGAAAGTTCTAAAGTAAAATTGTGGTCTCCAATTTAAAAATGCTATAGCTTAAGTCAAAATGACTTTTAGTAGCTTTATTTATAAAGGGGTGAAAAGAGTGAAAGTGGAAAAATATAAAAAGAAGGTAGAGAATTGGCTAGTCTATCACCCTAAGTACTGCTATGTTGTCCAGCAGGGCCCGATAATCTTTAGCAAGTGGACTCAGAGATATCTTCAGCAAAGGTTCCACCAATGCAACCTACTTAAGGAAAGGAAGGCCTCTCTGTAACCAGTCTCTCCAGAAGCCAGGAAAGGAAGGCCAGCTCCTCACCCAGTAAGCCAACGCAGGACCCAGGGATAGAGTCTCCTCCTTCATTCCAGCTCACCAATGCAGAGTCTCCCAAGACAAACTCTGAAGGAGAAGAACAAAGGCCAAGTCCCAAAGAGGAAGTTCTAAAGGCAAAGTCCCAGAAGGTGATGTTCCCCAAAGATAAAGTACAAAAGATGAAGTCCAAAAGCTAAGTCCAAAAGCCGAATCCAAAAGGCAAAGTCCAAAAGCCCAAATCTCTTGGACAGGAAGTTCAGACCTTTTTAGAATCCTTTTTCCATGTCACTTCCTGTCCTTTCTTCTACTTTATGGGAATCAGTTGCTGTCTTTCAATTTGCTTAGCACTTCTCAGAGGCAGGGCAGTGGCCTCTGGAGTTGTCAACCACTCTAGTAAGTGACTCTTGAATAATTCTCTTAATTAGTGTGAAGTAGGGGTGCTTTGAGTTCTTGATTGATTAATTTTAAAGTTGATTGATAGACAAAATGTTTGATTCACTCTTCATAATCTTATTTAATGCATTTAAAACCTTATCCTCGTGTCAAGATGCAATTATCAAGATATTATTTTTAAGGTTGATGTATCTCTAATTAATACCTTTTGCTCCAGAAATATATGGATTCATTAGCCATCAGGTTAAGAATTTCACAGACTATAATTCATTAATTTAATGTTTGCAAGCCATCTTATAATTTATTTCTTAGCTCCCATTTCCCAATTTGTTGGCATTCTTCTATAGCTTTGGAAAAAGGAAGTTATGTAGTAACAAAAGTTATTTTTTATTTTTCTTTATTTTATATACTGCCATGGTCAAATCATCAAGTTGCCAGTTTTGATTTGATAAGCCTCTCTCTATATTTTGACAGAACTTCAGTGAGAAAATTTAGGATGACACATTTTTATTTGAAACATCGCAGTCAATTAGGACTCAATTCTTCATATTATATTTTGAATAGTCAACCCAATACATTTTTGAATATCTGTAATTAAAAGGAAGAATTTGTTAATATTTAGCCTAAATAGCTCACACGTCATGGAGGTTTTCAATAGTTAATCAATCAATTTGGATTTATTAAAAATTTTGAATGGTATAAGGTGATAAAAATATAGAAATAATAGATGTCAATGTAGTGATATATTCTACAATCATATTCTCTAGAAGTCCTCAGATTAAAAACTGTCAAACAAAAAGATGAATTAAGTATCATTGACTCATTTATTTCCTGAGAAAGAACAAATTATACTATATCATTTTCTTTGGAAAATCTTATTCTTAAAGTTGTAAAATATAAACCTTTTCTATTTTCTCTATAGTGTGAGAGAAAAATCCCCTACCCTTTTATATGAAAATTAGATTTTAATGTTATCAATAGTCTTGAGATAATCATAATTCTAAAATAGTTAGCATAACTCATGATTTTAGTAGGACATTTGTGATTATTCTAGTATAAATATTAAGGTTTTGAATTAAGTAAATAACTGCCTTTGCATAAGCCTTAGTGTAAGTCCCACCCTTCATAGTTCCTAAATAAATCATGCACCTTAACTTGCAATCCATTATACATCAGGATGCTTGACCTTGGGCTCAGAACCTGATACCACCCAATACCACTCACTCTTATCTTGTATGTCACTAGCCCAGGCATCACTGTTTCCCCTCCCCCTTTCATCAAGTGATTCTTAAGTCATTGTCAAATGATTCCTTTTACCAATAAAAAGCGCTTCTTAACTGTCCTAACCACTGAACATTGCTTCTGGGTGCCTCTGTTTTTAGATGGGTATAACTATTGTCAGGGACGATTTTTGTACCAGTATAAAAGTTGTCTAATTCTTTGGGGTATAAAAGAATGTTTCTCACTGTGCTGGTCTTCTGGTTTTGACCAGGGGTCCAGCTTTATCTCTCTCTAAGTAACCCTATTTCTTTCTGGCTTGGAGATTTTGCTTATTATTTGTGTTCTTTGTAGATTATAATATATTTAATATAAGTACTAAATTATATATGATATATAATAAAATGAAATATATATAATAATAAGATTATATAAACTTTGTATCCAAAATAGCACTCTTTAATAATGGAATACTGTTATAAACATTATGGTATGTTATTAAGTAAAAAGCATGTATTTTGGATTTTGTATGATTAATTACTAATATGATGATGAATCTATATGTATGTAGTTTCATTATCTTTATCTGGTAACAACAAAGCATATAAACATTTACTAAATGCTGGTGGTATTAAGAGTATTAACGGACCCCTATGTTTGAAGTTTTAGATTCCAAAATTGTTCCTCTAATATCTTGCAAATTATCTGAGCTATGCTCAAGGAAAAAAAAAACATTTCAATTCCTAATGTAGGTCCTTTTCCAAAATTGATTAGATCTCAAATATTGTACAAGTTTATATTCTTTGTGTTCTTATCTTCAACCTAAAATAAGGCATGCTTTTTAGATCACAATTGCAATCAGTGTTGTAGTGACAGCAAAAATAAGGCAGATATCTTAGTGTAGCAATTCTAAATTATAAATATAGCCATTGTAAATCCAACCAAGCAATTAGTTATGGAACAATTATAATCATTTTTCAAACCTGGTAACTTTTTACTACATCAAATAAATAATTTAAAATCCTTATTTGTAAAATTTATTCTGTTTTGTGATTATAACATTTATGATATGAACATTCTTCTTTTAAAATAACTAGAATGACTCTAGTTACCACCCTCACACAATTTATCAAAAGAATTTTTCTTCTAGAAACTTGAGCAAAATATTTACTTAAAATGAGGACTGTTTTATTTATATCATATTTTATTTTGTCTTCAGCATTAGATTCAACATTCATGAGTTCCTCCCTGTAATGTGATACTTTAGCAAGAAATACTAATCTGACTATTGAAATATTTTAACCAAAAGAACTTGAACACTTGGTCTTATGCTCTCTTGAATATATTTTCTAATTCTTCCTCCCTTAGCACCATGGGTCCTATCTTTTTTTTTTTTAATTTTCTATATGTCACATAAACTTTGTACTGCTATGTCTCTAGGAATACACTCTTATTTTCTATATATCTATATATCTATAAATATTGATAGATGGAGACACATACATGTTATGAATTTCTGACAATTAAACATATTTGTGTCTATCAGTATTTAATTTAATGCAGGAAAAGAAAATCATGACATAGAGGAAATGGACTCATTATCTTTCAATAATCCAAATATTTCATTATTTCATTTTTTGATACTCATTTCTATAGATTATATCCATGATTTCTTATCCTCTGCCATGAGATGTCCAATTATTTTAGATGGCCTTCCATAGAGGTTCACCTATTTGGTCATGGCTCTACCTCTCTTTCCCAAAATATTAGATATTTAACACATTCTTACTTTTACTACATGATTTACTACTAAATTTTCATCATCAAAGAGTTGAAAGTCCCACTTTTTGAATATATTTTATCACAATGGTGCATTCTATCTAAAATCACAATTTTCCCTTACTTATAGAGTTTGTTATAATTTCATTTCTTATATGACTGAAATATTATGTGAATTGCAGGCTGGCAATGCCAGAAGAATATTGGTCTTTCAAAAAACAGATTTTTTTTGTTTCTCCAAGCAGCTTAGGATCATTAAAAGAACTTGGAAATATCCCAGAATCAATTCAACCTAAATTTATGTTTACTTAAATATGAACCCACCTCACTGTCTAACTTTAGGGTCTCTAAAATATTTATGTAGCAGTAGAGCAGATCAATAGATTTGTGATGCTAAGGCTTTATTGCAGCTGGACAAAAGGTATTCATATTACCAGAAGGTAGAATAGTTTATGAAATATATTAGACACAATAATTTTTTACTTTGTTTATCCATTCATCTCTTCCCTCAATCTTATTAGTGATATGCTAAGCTGAAATCTTCTGATGAGTTTTCTATAAGATTTAGGGGCTTAATACTATCAACACAATCTCATTTCCAGACCAGTGTAGAAAAACATTATATTACATATAGGGAATCATTTTTTCCTCATTTGGACTCTGTCCTTTCCCTAGTAGAAAGCACTTTTATGACCGTGAATATTCAATTGAAGTTATCTTTGTTATATCTAGCAAGGTATACCATAAATTCATCATACATAAATGAGTAACACCTTGCCAGGGCCTTAAAATATCTATCTTCCCTTTGCAAACAAAATATCTTTTTAAATAATCAACATGAAATAAGTTTAAATAAAAATTCCCTCACCTGTGGGATTACAAAAGTAGAGTGTATATAATTTTCAGATGCTCAGAGAAATGTTAGAAATAATTTTCCCTTTCCTTCTTTAACACATACTATATGATAAAGTGGTTAACTATACCTCAGGCCAAAGTCTTTTCTACTTTAACAAATCCCTTCTTATAGGTTAGAATTTTATCCCAAATAACAGTTTCCATACCCATTTCTATTATCTTTTGAGAGTAGATAATGGATATTTTAAATTAATAGGGGAAGAAAATCATAATAATAACTACAATTTAGATGATGCCTACCATAAGTCAGGCATTAAAAAAGCACTTTACAAATATTATCTCATTTGATTCTTACAACAATTCTGTGAGGTAGGTGTCATCATGATCTCTCTTTTACAAATGAGGATGGTGAGCCAAAGGGAAGTGAAGTAAATTTCCTAGTCATATAACCAGTAGATAACTGAGGTTGGATTTGAACTTGACTCTTTCTGATTCCAAAACACAGTATTCATTTCCTTTGGACAACTAGATGTTTCTCTGATAAGATATGTTACCAATAAAAAAAAAAAGCAGTGACAACAACCATAAATCCTATATTACACTGTGGAATTCTGTTTGAAATTAGTACAAGCCATTTCCTTCATTGGTATGTCCAAAGGCAAAAGATTCAAATTATCTTAGTTTGCATTTAGAGGATTAGGTTTTTTAAATTAGGGAGGTAATTTTTCATTGTAATCTATTCTGTTAGAAGCATATTTAGAATATAGAACAGTTTTAGTAGAATACTGACAAACTGTCATACGACATGAATTTAATAATTATTTTGTAAATTTGCAGTATTTTCAAATAATGTTAATGTTTCATTACAATGATATATTTTTATCATATTTAGGAGATGTCCCAATTTATGTATGCTTATTTTTAAGTGTAAATAAAGGTTGGATTTTGCTGAATACTTTGCGTCATAAATTAATATAATAATTTAAAAAATTTTAACTGTTTCAATTTTTGCCAATAATCTTAACCATGGGAACCCATATTTATATTCCAGGTACATAGTTGATTATTTATATATATACATATGTGTGTGTGTGTGTGTTTTAGTCCTATTGGCATAAGCATTTATCATTTTAAAAATATTTTATAACAATATTAATTAGAAATATTTTGTTATTTTTTTAAATTTTGCTCTATTACTCCTTTACTCTGGATATCAGAACCATATTTGTCCCATATAAGGAATTAATTGGGGTATTTTATAGACCTATTTTTATGATAATATATATGCTATAGGAGTCATTAGTACTTAAATATTTAAATTAATTCACTATTAAATTCTAATATATTCAATTAGCTTTTCCTTTGTTCAAGTTGAAAAGTCAGCAAAAAGTTCTTTAATATACCATCAATTTCAGTTAATATTTGATGGGATGATTAATAGTAATTAGAGGCTTTGTTTCCCATTTAATAATTACCACAGGTCTTTAGATCTTGTTTTTCCAACATTCTATTCAGATTCATAATTTCACTAATGCTTATCATTATTTTAGACTTGTCAATATCTAACAGAATATTTTTTTTTATCCTACACACCATAGTTAACTACTGTAATAAACAAAACGATACAAGCTTTAGGGACAAGAACTCACTAGTTAACTTAAATTGTTGACTGTGAAGACAGAGGTGATAGTGACAGCAGGGGCAGCTTTGGAGACACGGGTCATTATAATTGAGTTTGGGAGTACTGAACAGATTAGACCAAGATGACAAAATTAAAAACACTTGAAGCCTGCCAGCCACCCTCCAAACAACCCTAGAAGAACAAAAATGTCTCAAAATAAATACTGGAATTTTAAAAGCAACAGAAGAAAGGATGAAGCAGTGTTCAAGTCCAGAACAACAAAGAGATATGAGAAGGAAGAGTCATCTCCCTGAAGCATGAGAGAGCTGAACTAGACAAGTCATACCACACAAGCAGAAGGGGAAAGAGAACACCTGACTTGATCCTGTCTCAGTAGGTTAAGAGTGAAAACCAAAACAATATGAAGCAATCAGTAGTGGAAGGAAAATAGCACTTTATAGTGCTATAGACTCTGTATAGTCCAGTCAGAACTTTGAGGCAGGTCTTTTACCCAGTGCAGGCAGCAATGGGAGTAACTCAGTCCAGCACAGTTCTAGATACGGCAGCATTGAGCAGAACCCAACTCAAACCAGCTGAATTGAATAGCTGTAAACCTCCATACAGCAGGCCAGCCAGGTCACCTCTGCAAAGTGATCAACCCGAGACTGAGACAGCTGAGGCCATCTCAGGCACAGTACAAGTATGGGGCAGCACTCATTCCATTCCCACCAGAATGAAGCTAAGCTTCAGCATATAAGCAAAACCAAGGGAAAAAATTAACCCCCAAATGACCAAAAGACAGAGAAAAAGGCTGATACTAGAAAACTATGTCACAAGAAAGATGACCAAAGTACAAGCTCAGAAGGAAAACAATACAAAAATGAAAGTATGTGAAGCCTCAAAAGAAAAAAAAAAATATATATATATATATAAAGATGTCAGGCCCAAATGAAGCCCTAGAAGATCTTAAAAAAATAATAGAAAAAAAAGTAGCCTATAATTATTGCCTTGTCTTACCAGCTCTACATATCAAATAAAAAGTTAGCTTTTCTGTTATATATTTATAAACTATGCCTTTTAGTACACATCTTGTTATTGAAATGAATCTAGGAAATCATTAATTTAGAAATTCCCTGCCATTATGAAAATTGCAAATCTATATGTCCTTTGAGATTCTTTCATCTGAAAATTCACTTCAGATGCTTCAGTATCCTCACTTGCTCCTACCTTTAAAAAAATACCAAAATGGAATCATTTTTTTGCTCTCCTGTCAACTCAGGAGTAATCTGTCTTATTTTCCTGTCATAAATCTCCTTGTTTGGAACTTTTACCTTTGTTCTTTTTTGTAGTTCCTCCCAGGTTAGATATTATAGCCTGCTCATATAAAATGTATGTTTGATTAACTGTTCATTATTCAAAGACATTAATAATCCATATCTCACTACCATATGGAAATGCTGATAGAATATTGGTATTAAAATATAATTAAAAAAATATAATTAAAATAGAAGTTCTTATGAATCAAAAAGCTCTATGGTAGATGTATGGGCAATAGACATATGCCCTTCATTTGGGGTTTTTGTTTGTTTGGCTTTTTTTTTTGGTCTGTTTTTGTTTTTGTGGTTTTTTTGTGCATTTTGTATTTTTTTTGGGGGGGGGGTTCTGGATAGTCAATTCAGATTCCTTTTCAATGAATACAGATCTCTTTTAGGTTTTTTGTTGTTGTTGTTGTTGGGTTTAGGTTGGGGTTTTTGTGCATTAAGGTCCAATGAGTAAAATGTCATCTGCAAATAGGATTATTTGGAGACCTCATAATACATCCCTTTTCAATTTGGATCCTGTGCTATATCCTCCATCATAATGGCCAACAACTCAGATGGGCATATATCTTTATGTTTTATTGTACATATCTTCCGATATTTGCTATCAGAAAGTCATAAAATTGGATAATTTCTGTCATTTATCTTTCAATAATTTTGAATTATATTGATATATCATTTTAAATGCTTTACAAATATTATTTCATTCTATCCTTACAACAACCCTGAGAGGAGGTAACTATTATTGTCATCTCCATTTTACAGATAAGGTATCTATTGATGCCTTCACAAATGTCTGGTCTCCAACATGGTTCCTTTTTAAAATATTCTAATTTTTATTTGTTTATTATATTAAAATTCCCAAGTATCTCCCTCTCTCCCACCCCTCTCCACATGAGAGAAGGCATAATTTGATAGAAATTTTGCATGTGTGTGTGTGTTTTTCTTATTTATCAGTTCTTCCTCTGAACATGGACATACACAAGATGTTCTTCAAACAATATTTCTGTGATTGCATATACTGTTCTCTTGTTTCTGCCTGTTTTACTATTCAAAATCTAATGTATTTCCACCTTTTTCTTTAATTAACTTTCTTGTCATTTCTTATAGTGAAGTAGCATGCTATCACAATCACATCTCACAACATATTTAGCAATTCTACAAAGACATGATACAATATGGAAATTTTTTTCCATCTTTGTCATCTTTATCGACATTTCTATCCTCCCTGTAAATAATTCCCAAACATTGATGATATGGCATATGAATGGTTGTTCTTATAGGAGATCCCACCCATATCAGCATAGTTTGAAATATGAAAGCAGGGAATATATTTGTTTTTATATGTGTGTATATTATGTGTATATACATATTCACATATATGCATATACACACATATTTATCTGTATCTCTGTTTGTTGCCTTCATATTTTCGTTCTCAGATGCCCTTAGGATTACTTTGCTAAGCCAAATAGCTTTCAAACTTTTTTAAAAAGTGAATTTACCTTCTACTATTTTTTTTCTTTTCAATATAAAAACACAATTATCCATCATCCTACTTTGTAAGGTTTTACAAGCAAATTTATATTGCAGTAGACTGTTGCCATGCCATGCCTTTTTAGTCTACCTTGTTAAAAGTTTACTTACTCAGGTACTTTCATCTGTTTAGTATGACATCTAATGTGCATTGGCTAAATTTCTATACTATATCATCATCATCATCATTCTTATTCCTATAAATTCTATCACCTTATCATTTGTTTATCAATTGCCTTTTTTAAATTAAGATTGTTATTTCAGCTATATGTTATAACAGTATTTCATTGTTATTCTTTCATCTTCCTTTTTATTAATTTTGATTTTAGCTCTGATGTCAATGATATGACTTATGAAAGCATGGGTGAAACTAACATAAAAAATATAGCCCCTTACATTCATAGGCCCATTAAGTAAAAATGTGATGGGTTGCATGGCCTCCTGTAGCCCTGACTTCATGAGTGGGCTGTCAGGTGACATGCCTATAGGTCAGAATTCAAGACTCAGACTGTCCAATCAGAGAGCCTCTGTAGAGATGACATCCTGGGCCTTATAAGATGGCTAAGACAGAACTCTTTATCTCTGCTTTTTCTTTCTTACTTTACCATAGTGTTCCTCACTCTCTCTGAGTTGAAGATGGCTGTGCTGGCCCTTGTTGTGGCTTGAACTGGGAACTGGGATCTAGAGAAATGCAATGCAGTTTGAAGACTTTGTAGTTATACTGGACAGTTGATATCTTTATCTCTGTTGGACTCTCTCTGTCTTACTTTTCTTCCTGGACCAGAATTTCTCTTCCAGACAGGCACTGCCGGCCTTAATTTATCTGGCCCAGTGATCTTTCCCCAGCCCAAAGCTGAAAAAGCACAGCTTAGCTCTGCTCTGGCTTTGGTCTATCATGTGGAAAAAAAGCAGCCACTTGAGCCTTTGAGTCACACTTTGCCCAAGTGTTGGACCAGCGGGGCAATTGGGAACTGCCGGGAAAAGTGGTGTGTGTAGCTTGCAGACTTAGACTGCTTTTTCTTTCTCTCTCTCACTTTTTTTTTTAAAGTCTTACCTTCTGTCTTGGAAAGAGTGTTAAGGACTAGGCAATGGGGATCAAGTGACTTGTCCAGGGTCACACAGCTGGGAAGAGACTGAGGCCAGATTTGAACCTAGGACCTCCCATCTCTAGGCCTGATTCTCAATCCACTGAGCTACCCTCCCTCACTTTTAGTTGATAAATAACTATAATTCCATATACAGTCTCAAAGATTCATATTAATCATTACAGGCAGTTGATTCAGGTATAGGTCCCACAGCATTATTAAATATTTTCCTGTCAATTAAAATATAATGTATTTCATTTTAAAAGTTATTTGATGCTTACCATATCTAGTGCCTATCAATTATTTTCTTGAATTGTGTTCATAGGATACAAAAAGCTTCTATATATTCTGTAAATCCTTGACCACTTTCATTTCTTCTTTCTAATACATACTGTCCCATATATTTCTTTCTATATTCAAAGAAGTCACCAAGTATTAGAATAAATGTTGATTAATTATGTTGAGACTTATTAAATGCTCCATTCACATCCTCTATCACTTAATCCTCAGAAACCAATGTTTGTCTAAAATCAATAATTCTAAGGTTGGTCTTTTCTAAATTATTTTTATTATTCTACAAGATAAGAATACTTAATACAATAATATTTATTGTTGTTTCTGAGTATACAATAATACATAATTTTAAAATTCTTTTGTGCATAACTACACATACATTTATGAATATGTATATGTCTATGTGTTCATGTAGTTTCATTTGTAATAAATGTAAATATTAATATCTAAGTCAATAAAAATTTATAAACTAATTTTATATGTGACACTATTCCAAGTACTAGAAATATAAATATAAGGTAAAAGAAAGATCAAACCTTCAAGAAACTTGTATTGTAATAGAAGAAAATGCAAAAAATAGAAAAATAAAAATAGAAAAAAAAATAGAAAATCCATAGTTACGAATATTGATCATAATGCAATGATCTTACATTTTGATAACAATTGATGGATTAAATGTATAAGTATTTGTTGTATATTTTGAATAAAATATATAAGCAGTCTAAAAAATCTGTGATTCTTATTATCTTCTCTCTAATTTTCCAAAATTTGTCACCATGTCAGATAAAATGATGGACAGCATTTTATATTTTTCCTTATGTAGTTCAAACCTAGCCGTGGTCAATACCTAGATTTTGACCTTTCTAAAGAAAATTGCTTAAGACAAATTAGAAGGCACTTTGTCAATAACTCTTGCAAAATGATCAGGGATTATTTTAGAACTCATAACCCAAGGTGGCTTGAAATGAATCTTAATGATTTGAGAAAAACTGCTGTGTATGTTTCAAAGAGAAACAAAGAAAAAGAGGAAGATCCATTACCTGCCAATTCTGTGAGAAGGGCCACAGAATGATACAATGTAGAAATTTATTCAAAGCAATCAGAAATAATATGCAGTTTGATAACAACTACAATGACAATAATTATAGAAATAACTATAATAATGATAATAGAAACCACTATTTTAGGAATGATAACAATAGGAGTAGAAACTGGGAAAATGATAACTCAAACCAAATAACTCCACAAAAATATAACTTAAGTGGAGCTCATCCAAAAAATACTCGTGGTGCTAATGCCCCTCAGGGGGGTGCCCAAGGAAATTCCAAAATACTATGAATGTGTATGGGCAGAGGGCTGGGACACAGGAATCAGAGGATACAACCTTTGATTTTCCAGACCCTGATGTCTTACTACACGTTGTCCCTATCCACTGCCCCCCCATACAGATGAGCCCCATGTTACCCTAAAGGTGGGTAACACCTCTTATGATTGTCTTTTGGACCCTGGAGCTTCCAGGTTTGTATTAAAGACTACACGTGATTTACATTGCAATTACATTGGCTCAGAGAGTGTAATGCAAGTGTCAGGGACACCCAAAAGAGTTAAAAAGCTTTCCCCTGAGATTGTGTCTGTAGGATCCCTAGAAGTACAACATTCTTTGCTCTTGATGCCTGAATCCCCTTTAAATTTTTGAGGAGGACCTTCTATGCAAATTCAGGGCCACAATAACTTGCTCCCCACATGGTTCTTTATCATTGGAAGTACCTGAGGAATCTTTAAATTTACTCCCTGTAATTCTCTCAGAGAACCAGGAGGTGAAAGAGCCTCCCATCTTTGCAATACCTGCAGATATACCAGAGTCTCTGTGGGCCACATCTTCTTCAGATGTAGGCTTTCTTAAATTGGCTGTTCCTGTGCAGATAAAAACTAAATCTAGCCCACCTCCTTCCATTCCTCAGTACCCTCTCTCAAAGGAGGCAATAGAGGGCATTGCCCTGGTAATAAACTCATTAATTGATCAGGGAATCATAATTTCCTCTAAATCTTAATACAATACACCCATCTTGGCTGTTAAAAAAAAATAGGGCCCAATAGCAAACAGCTTTATAGATTCATACAGTATTTGAGGGCTGTGAATAATCATGTTATAAAGAAACACTCCATAGTTTCCAACATAAATACAATCATTTCTTCTATTCCTAGCACAGATACATACTTTACAGTAATGGATTTGTGCTCAGCCTTCTTTTCCATACCCATACATGAGAACTCCAGGCATATCTTTGCTTTCACCTGGAAGGGCTCTCAAATTACATGTAGTCATCTGCCACAAGGGTTCATAGAAAGCCTGAGTTTATTTGCACAAATTTTTAGCCAAGACACAGATAATATAACATTTAAAAGCAATAAATTAATCATATATGTAGATGATCTACTCTTGGCTTCAACAGACATAGAAGCATGTCAGAAAGATAGTGAACACCTTCTTTTGGAACTATACAAAAGAGGGCATAAGATCTCAAAGAATAAAGTTCAGTGGTGTCTCCCCAAAGTAGAATATTTGCGATTCATCCTGACTGTGGGTGCCCATTCTATTTCTCCCAAACAAATTGAAAATGTTCAAAAATTAAATGCTTGTACCACTAAGAAACAGTTAAGAGCAATTTTAGGAGCAACAGGGTTTAGTAGACAATAGATTCCTTGCTATAGGAAAAGTACTAAACCCCTTATAGCACTAACAAGGGATTTGGTCCCTGAACCCCTCAAATTAGATCCAGAACACCTGTCAGCTCTGTCAGATCTAAAACAGGTTATCCTGTCTGCCCCTGCTCTAGGCATACCACATTACAACAAGCCATTTACTTTGTATGTAAGTGAGAAGAGACAGGTAGCTTCAGGTGTTTTAACTCAGACTTTGGGACCTTCTCAGTGCCCAGTTGCTTATTATTCAGCCCAATTGGACTCAGTAACTTCAGGAGCACCACCATGTCTTAGAGGAGTAGCTGCTACAGCCTTACTAGTGAAAAAAAAATGTTGAACCAGTATTGGGATGCCCATTAACAATTATGTGCCCACATGAGGTAGAAGCATTGTTGCTAAGGCATAGAACACAGGCATTTTTGGATCAGTGAATTACAAGGTATGAAATAACCTTGTTAAATAGTGAAAACATCATCTTGAAAAGCTGTACAACTCTTAACCCTGCCACCTTGCTTCCAGATTTACCAACTTCAGGAGAACCATTACACAACTGTGAAACACTAGTGTCCATGGCAGAAAAGCCTCACGATAATCTCTTGGACACTCCCTTAGACAATCCAGATCTGGTCTTATTTACTGATGGTTCCTCTTTTATGAAGGATGACATGTGCTATACTGGAGCTGTAGTCACAGAATTTGCCACTGAGTGGCCAGCTTCACTGCCCTCTAATATTAGTGCTCAAGGTGCAGAACTCATAGATCTGAAACATGCCTGTATAATTGCCAAGGATAAAAAGGCAACAATTCATAAATATTCTAGATATGCTTTTGGCATTTATCACTCCGTAGGGATGCTATGGCTCCAGAGAGGATTTTTAAACTCAGCTGGAAAATCTATAGCTAATGCAGAAATTATTAATGAAGTTCTTTCTGCTCTCCAGCTACCTAAAGTCCTAGCTGTAGTTCATTGCTCTGCCCATACAGGTGGCACTGACCCTGTCTCTAGGGGAAATGACCGAGCAGATACCTCTGCAAAGCTAGCAGCCATAGAAGGGCCTGAATTAATTTAAACATTAACAACCACTGATGAGTTAAATTCATCACTTTCCTATAATGAAAAGGAAGTGGAAAAATGGAAGCAAAAATTTAAAGCAAAACAGATTAATAGAGTATGGGTGTCATCGGAAGGAAAACCTCTGCTCCCTAGAAGTTTCTATCACCCAATTTGCTAATCTGATAAAAAAATGGTCACTTTGGTACTCAGGGCATTGTGGACTCTGTTAAAAGAATATGAATAGCCCCTAGTATAACTACTATAGCCTCTGAAATGTGTACAGCCTGCTCTAACTGCCAAGTATATAACCAACATGCCTTTTGTGGCAAAGCTTTTGGTAGGCATCCTCTGGCTTACACATCTTTTGAGCACCTACAGATAGACTTCATAATATACCAAAGGCTGAACATTATAAATTTTGTCTAGTCATAGTAGATCAACTGACCAGATGGCCAGTTGCATTTCCTACAGCCCGAGTCACAGGGGATTTTGTTGCTAAAGTGCTTTTAAAAGAGATTATTCCTCACTTTGGCCTGCCAGTACTTATTAATTCAGATGGAAGAAGTCATTTCACTGATTCTTTTCTAAATCAGATATATTCTTGCTTGGGGATAACTCCCAAATTTCATGTGCCATATTATCCCCAGAGCTCAGGCCAAGTTGAGAAAATGAATAGAGAATTTAAAACTATGATTGGCAAATAATACACTGAGACATTTAAAATGGCCTGAAATTCTCCCTCTGGCTCTATTTTATCTT
This sequence comes from Monodelphis domestica, assembly GCF_027887165.1. NCBI lineage: Eukaryota > Metazoa > Chordata > Mammalia > Didelphimorphia > Didelphidae > Monodelphis > Monodelphis domestica. The sequence goes on along the minus strand of NC_077227.1, from coordinate 527,463,569 downwards.
AGAAGCAGACCCAGAGGAGACCTATATATCTCACCATTTGAGATGCTTTTTGGACACCCACATATACAGGCTAAGTCTTTCTCCCCAGCTAGGAATTACAGCACAAACTGCCTGAACTCCATGAATCTAGAGCTGCAGTACAAGCTGGACCACTAGACTTTTCACTTCATGATCTGAACCCAGGAGACAAGATGTATATAAAGAATTTCCAGTGTACTAGAGCAAATCAGCTTTCCTGGGAAGGTCCATTCCAAATATTATTAAATACTCCAGCATCTTTAAAGGTTGGAGATTGGAGAGAAGTTCTCTTGCATTCATTGCTCACATGTAAAAAGAGCATCTTCTAATTAGACTTATTGACTGTATCCTATCACATGCATTGGAAATAATTTTCCATAGATAAGTGGATACTGATTTTTGGGAATACGTTGAAGTCCCAAATGTTTTCCCTCATTTTTATTATTGCTTTTCTTTTCTTTTGATTAGAATATTTGATTTTTTCCCCTTTTCTCATTTTTTATACTTAAGGTACATATAATCAATATTATTTTTTATTCTGCAGTAATATATGTTATATATATGTGTATATATATGTATATATATACTTGCTATAATATTAATGCATACCCTCAAAGTTTTAGACTGTGAGAACCTGCCATTTATTGATGTTATGGGACTGTGATTAATGTTTGTGTCTGATTCTAGGAAATGGAATCAAAAAGGAGCTAAGATCCATAGAATCACAGACTTAACCTGAATAGTGCCAAAAAGAGCACACAGGTCAAAAAGGAAGAAACCAATCCAGGTAGGGTTAATGAACTTCTAAGCCATTACAAAAGGATTTGAACCTTCTGTGAGACTCGAGGTTGTGACACCTGACATATGTTAAGACATAGGACTTCCTTGTATCCGCACTCTGTGAAATACTCACAAACAAGTACCAAAGTCTGGCTATCGTCCTGGTTCCCCATATCCATGAGAACTACAAAATCAGACCAGGTAATGACACTCCCCATCACACACAAAAACCTAGTCCTTTTTCTCTCTTATAGTATGGCAACTTCCTGTAGTCTCAACTGCAAATGAGTAAGTGAAATATTACTGCATTCTGTCCAACAGACTTGTGGGATAGAAATTATTTTAACTGGACCCTAATATGAGGGCCTATTATGAATTTATGCTTGTTTACTCAAGATTTTACATACATACTTTTGATATTTTGATTCTGATTTTGAATTTTTTTCTCTTTCTCCCAAAAGTTTAACTTTCTTCCATTTATTTCTTTATGTTTTTTTTCTCTTCTTTTGATAATTGACTCATACACCCTCATAACTTAACCAAGCATCCTGAGCTGAATTGGGTGTTTCTTCAGGGGGATATTGTATTTTAATTAAAATCCAAGGTTTGAAATTTTCTTTGAGAAAGAGCTTCAAAGAAAGAAGCTTGCTAACTCCTAAATCCAGAGAATGAAATATTTGCAGAAAGATGCCCAAAAAACCTATACTATGTCAAAAAGATCCAGAATGAACTTTGGGGTATGGTTGATTGAACTGAAGGTTGATTGAATATTCATTTTGAATGGATACTCTTTTTTTTTTTAATCCTTACCTTTCATCTTGTGTATTGGCTCCAAGGCAGAAGAGTGGTAAGGGCTAGGCAATGGGGGTCAAGTGACTTGCCCAGGGTCACAAAGCTGGGAAGTGTCTGAGGCCAGATTTGAACCTAGGACCTCCTGTCTCTAAATCCACTGAGCTACCCAGCTTCTCCCTGAATGTATACTCTTATGCCAAAAGGGATATGCCCCCTAATTAGTTTTTTGTCAGTGTGCCCAACAAAACATTGGTTTTGCTATCTCTCTTTCTTCTATTTCCCTCTTATCTCTAACTATTGTAGTTTCCTCTTAGAAGGTGAAATTTTATATGTACCTGCAGGTAGAAGAATTTAGAGGGGCAAGATGATTGTTTAGTGATCAGTTGGGGAGACTAGTCCCCCAATCATCATCATGGGTGATTGTGAATTTTAGATTTACTACACCCTGATTAGTCTTTAGAATTTTAGCAACCAAGGAATGTATACACCCCCACTTAAGGATTAACTGTGAGGAGAATGGCCTATGACCAACATGTGCTAGCAAGTGACAAATGAGAAAAAAAAAAACTGACAGACCCCCTGGGTTGCCCTAGGCCAACTTAAGCTATCATTGGTACACGTAAGATGCAGGAAGAGATGTAAAGAACTGCCTATTTATTTCACATCACTTGCTCTCTCTGTTTCTCTCAGTTGGGTTCTTTAGGTGGCATTGAGAGCTCTGGGCAGTTTTTGGTGGCTTGTGTGTTTTAATTCTATAGCATGGTTTAGGTGTGGCATCTTCCCTGAGCCACATTGGTGAGTGGTTAGGTTGATTCCTCCTTTCCTTGACCTCCTTAAAAACACTATCCTCCAAAGAGGCCCCTCATCTTGGAGGAGATCTCATGACTGGAAGCCAAGCTAGATTTAAACTTCTGAGAAGGCCCCTTGGCCAAGGCCTCTGAACTTCCCTAGGTTTAGGTTAGGCCAGAGAAAATCTTATACCCCTTTCCCTCTGTTCTTAAATTCTTCCTTCTATTATAATTAAACCACCATAAAAATCCCAAACCGACTGGAATATTTTATTGGGATTGAATTTCAATCCCTGGTGACCACTAATATAATATATTCAGTCAACAATGCAAATTTTAGCCCTAACAGTACATATGCTGATATATATATATATATATATATATATATATATTTATATATATAATTAGTGTGGCAAAGATAAGAAAGAAACAGACTCAGTAAGAATTTCATGAAATATCATCTTTGATACCTATCTCCTAGAGACGTAATTTAGAATATTCCAAACATTGGGAGCTTCCTAAGACTAAAAGTTATAGGTTAGATTTCATAAGCATTTCTTGGAAAGATATCCCAAACCATATGTAAAATCTCTTAAAAATTTTTTTCATTACTTGGGGTGACTTTGATTTATCACATTCTCTCCATAAACCTATCTTGACAAGCCTCTTCACTATCTGAATTCTTTTCTTCACTCATACAGATGCTATTCCTCTTTAGGCCAACATTAGCTCACACCTGGATTATAACAATAAATGTCTGAACGGTTTCCCTACCAAAATTCTTTCACAATTCCAGTCCTTCCTCCATTCTGTTTATCAAATTCAACTCCTTCTTGCAAAAGGCTAAACATATTACCACTACCACCGCCACCCCTATCTCCAGTAAACAAATGCTAATGGTTTCTTAAAACCTCCAAGATCAAATACAAAATCATCTTTTTTGCCTACTAAAGTTTTTCCCAACCTAAATTCTTCCTACTCTTAAAAAATATGAACATTATCCTTCTAATCTATGTACTACATGGTAGTTATACTGGTCTCATTGCTGTTTCTCACAAAAGTGTTACAGATAAAAGAGTGGTTACCTTAAACTGTGACCATGGAAATATGGTTTCAAGACTTTGAATTGCCAAAACTGTAAAGATAATTTTTAGTATCTTGATTTTATATTAAAAATAAAGTGGTCACCATGGGAAAAATTCCCAAAATATGAAATACCCAAGTCAACTGGGTTTTATAGAGATTTTAATTAATACAAATTAAGGAATTAATGAAAGGGAGGGAGAGAGTAAGACGAAATAATGAGAAAAGGGCTAGGCCAGCCTAGGCTTAAGCCTTAAGAGAGAGATTAGTCAGTCTTTTATCAACTCACCACAAGATCCTTCTAAGAAAAACTCTAGTGTTCAGAGAGACCCAGCTATTCCTACTAGTCCTAGCTCCAACTCAGCTACCAAAGCTGCACTCCCTTCAGCCACCGAGACAGAGATCAGCCTCCAATTCAGCTCCATAGCTGAATCAAGGTCAGAGGCCTTCTGACCTCCTTTTAAAGAGAATTTTCTTTTATTTCACCTCCCCTAAGTTTTCACATCTACCAATTACAGTAGATGTTTTCACAGGACTGGCCATTCTTAATTCACACCTGAGTAGACTAAAACTTTTGAGTAATTCACACCTGAGTAGATTAAAACCTCACACTTCTTGCTAAGCTTGCTTGACCTTTTAGTGATTACTTTGACCTTTATATGTACTTAGCACTGTTTTGTATTAGATCTAAAAATAGACCCAGCTTAAGGGTTTTAGCTTTACTTTAACTATGGGTTAAGTACTTTTCATTGTTCAATAAGGAGTTTACAACTTTATCTCCCCCTAAAGTATGCCTAAGTAGGGTGGAATAATGTAAAGTTCTCACATACATTCCTGACTAAGTACCTCCATTGTTTAAAATGGGGAATAGCCTTAACCAAATGTTCTAAGGTAGAGTCTGAGAAATTTTTAAGATTCACAAGTCTGAGAAATTTTAAGATTCACAAAAGACACTGCATTTCCAGACTACATGCATTTTTAATTGGCTGTTTCATTTGTCCAGCCTTCTCTTCCTCCTGATTTCTAACTCAATTCTCAGCTTAAATCCTACCTTTTGAAAGATGCCTTTCCAATAGTTTTCCCTAGGCCTGGTGCCTTTCTTCTGAGATTACCTTTGGTTTACTCTGTATACATATATATATATATATATATATATATATATATATATATATATATATATATATATATATATATATATATATATATATGTATGTGTGTGTGTGTGTGTGGTCACATACATGTACATATAACACATGTGGTCACATATCTGTACATATAAGATATATAGTTACATGCATGTACATGAATAATATGTGTAGTATTACATACATGTACATGAATTATATATATGTGTATATGTATATATATATATATGGAACCTGATGACTTTTCTGAATGAATTAATGTCTTGTGAATTTTTTTATCCCTACTTTTCTCATTCCCACTAATGTTCTCAGATGTCTTTTCATGACATGCTAAAAATCTAGTACATGAATTCTGCTTCATATCATTTTCCTGGGAGGAGAATTATTCACATATTACCTCTCTCACAGCTCACTGCAAAGTTAGTTATCTTGATTTTTTGAGTCACAAAATATTATTCCAATATGTAATTCATGTTTATGCAGATAAATAATATGGTTTTGTTTGTTTTTCTAACCCGTATTTTTTACTTCTGTCTCTGTCATTCTCATGATTTCTTCTTCATTGTGCTTCTCATCACTTGTTCTAATTGGCCATTTAGAATTCCTTTAAGAGCTACAATTAAGCCCTTGTTTCATACCTAAGTAACAACAACTAAGGTTTTCACTATTCTCTGGCTTCTAGAAGAGTTTCATTCTCATTTGTTGAAGGGTTATTTGTTAAGATCAAGGTATATTTAATTTCTTCTAGAACATTTGCCTTCCTTTTTTTTTTACCCTATAGTATGTCTTCACTATAATAAAGATTAATTTTTGTTTATTCAATTCTTCATCATCCCTGTTCTCTGAAAGATTTTCCTTGTGAAGGTTTATTTCCCCTCTATTGTGTCTTTCTTCTTTTATTTTCTATTTTGAGGTTTTAAAGAGGAGTTGAATTCAGGTCTGAGCACTCATAGGGCCCACTTCCAGAAAGGCCACTGTTTATATTCTTTACTCTAAAGCTTAAGGTTCATTTTATCTTTATTCACTTATCTCTTAAATCATATGAAACTTATTGCCATTGAGGTAGTTTCCCCCTTTCCATATACATTTGTATGTACTATTTAAAGGTAAAGAGATATAATTTATAAGAAGCTGAAGTCCTTTAAATTCATCCAGCAATGGTGGATATTTCCATTTCAAATATCCCACATATTTGTTTAGTTATGTTTTCATTAAGAAAATTGTTAACTCTATCTAAGGCTATCATTTTATTCAAGGTCATTATTCTCTGAATCAAATAATGTTAACAAGCATTCATTTCTATGTCTTAGATGCCAAAGAAGAAATATGCAATATATTCCTTACCCTCAAGAAATTAACAGTCTATCTGCAAATTCATAGATACAAACATGCATATAACACATTCATGAAATCAGTAGCAAATAACAATATAGTGTAAATTTGCTCAGTAAAATATTAAATTCATAGACTTTCCAAAAAGCAGGAAGTCCAAAACCAAGAAAGAATTAATAGTAGGAAGCTGACTTGAGCTGGGTGTTGAGAAATGGATGTAATACTTAAAATGAAAAATGAGTTACATATTTCTCATAAAATGAATAAGACGACATAGAAATGAAAACCATTATTATGCATATGTGAAAGATCAGTCCCATTTAAAAACATAAAAAAGAGAGAATTCATATTGAGATGTAGTATGAAATAGGATAAAGGAGCAAGCAAGGCACAGATTATAAAAAGCTAAAAGTCACAATTGAAGATTAGATAATTCAGACTATAATAGGAAATTATTGTAGTTTGCAAGCAGATGGGCAGTCTGACAAGAGCACTTAAGTTATTTGGGCAGCAATATGTAGAATAGATTGGAGCATAAAAAAGAACAGAACTACAAAGATTGATAGAGAGTATTACAATAATTCAAACATGATATGATCCTGAATTAAAACCACAGGAACTATAAATAGACATGAAGAGAAAAATACAAAAGACATTTTGAAAGAAAATATATTTGTAATATTGAATAACTAAATGGGTGTAGGAGACAAATGAAATTAATCATAGTTATCTTCAAAAGTTAAAACATGAGAAAATAAAAGAATGGCAATGTCATTGTTAATGATGAGAAAGGATGCTGAATTATAGATGAAAATGAGAGAAGCTTAGAAATACATTGCATCTTAAATCAGGAAACCAGTCACATTATAGATGTGTGACCTTATCTAAGTCATTTAACCACTTTCATCATTGGTTTCCTCATTTTTTAAACGCATATATGTGCATATATATATGTATATGTGGATTTGTGGATATATATAGAGTATTTGCAAATCTTAAAGCATTATAAATGATTATTATATTAATAAGCATGATTTATAGTAATAAAAGGATAATTTAATTTATATTCACATACCACTTAATTGAAAATATACTCTATTTTTATTGAAAATATGCTAATTTGGTGCTTACATAGAGATATAATGAAGTCCTTTGGATAGAAGTAACATTGAAAGCTTAATTGTGAATTGTTAGAGGATAGAAAAATTTTTCATTGGGAAGGGCTATCTTTAGGAGGGTGAACAGAGGAAGCCTGAGCACAAAATCCTAACTAGGTCAGTTAGTAGGAGACATAGCTATGATCATTCAAAGAAGGGATAATAGGCAAGATATAGCAAGTAAAGATAAAACAGGAAAAATTCAGTAGGTAGTGATTCAATAGGTTTTGGATGAACTTTATAAAGATGAATGTAGTAAGATTATTTGGCTTCTCACAATGCTATGAGCAAAAGATTTGGAAAGCCATACCAGGAGGGTGGCATACTATGAGCTAAGATGGTTGAGCAAAGGATATTCTGACCCCCAGATCCTTCCACACATGCACAAAAAAAGAAACCAAATTGTATCAAAGCAAAAGAAAGCAGGAGAAACACATTTTACTGGGGTAAGAAGAAAGAGTAGCCGAGGCAACTCTCCATCTATGGGAACTAGCAAAAATCAGACTAGCCCAATATACTGTGATTCTACAAAAGGCAAAACAGTGGCAGAATAGAAATGTATGTAGCTTGAGCCACTTAACAAAGTATAAAGGACAGAGTTCAGGATAGGGGATGGTCCAGCCCAAACCACTTGATAACAACAATGAAGTAAGAGAAGTGAGGAAACCTACAAACTCTCACATGGCCAGATCATCTGATGAAACAATAGGAGAAATGGTAACAAGGGGTACTGACTCTAGCTGAACAAAACAACTGCAAGTCTCCCCAGAGCAAACCAGCAAGGTCACCCTCTTTACAGACACATAGAAAAATAGACAGCTTGGCCTACCCTAAGTACCAAAGAAGAGTACAGTGTACGACTTGAGCAGCAGTGCACCCTCTATTTCAAGAAGAAAGAAGGACTTCAAAAGGCAAAAGAAAAAAAAAGGTAACAAGAAAATATTACTAGAAAATGAGCAAAAGACAAAAAAGTCTAACTTTACATAGTTAGACTATGTAAAGGGAAGTGACAGGGAAGAACAAAGTAAAAATCATAAGAGGACAACAATGGCAAAAAGAAAACATGAAATTTCAAAGGAAAGTGTGAAAGGATGTCTGATCATAAAGAAACCCCTGGCCAAATGGAAAAGGAAACACAAAAATTAAAAGAGGAAAATAACTCTTTAAACAGTAGAATTTAATATGTAGAAGCTAATGAATTGATATCAGAAAATATAAAGACAAATTTTTGAAAAAAATGAAAAATAGAAGAAAATCTAAACACCTCTCTCAAAACTAGAATAGATAAAAAAAAATGGAGATACAAGCATATATTGAAGAAAAAAAAACTCCATGAAGAACAGAATGGACCAAATGGAAATGAAAGCAAACACACACACACACACACACACACACACACACACACACACTGTAGTAATTAAAATAGTGGAAGACATAAACTGTGGCAGATACAAGAGTGGATGGTTTAAATTGTGACCACAGAAAATATGGTTTCAAAACAATGCCTTGTTTTAAATCAAATAATATAAAGTGGTTGCCAGGGAAAAATTCCCAATTATTAAATATACCCAAGTCAGCTGGGTTTTATAGAGATTTCAATTAATACAAATGAGGAATTAAAGAAAGGGAGAGAGAAAAAAAGGAAATAATGAGAAAAGGATAGGCCAGCCCAGGTCAGCCCTGGCCAACCCAAGCCCAAGCCCTAAGAGAAAAATCAGTCAGTCTTTTATCCACTCACCACAAGATCTCTGAGAGGAAGCCCCAAGAGAGTCCTTCAGGGCAGCTTTTCCCAGCTGAATCCTGAATCTGAATGTCCCTAGCTCTATCTGAGCTCCCTTTTAAAGCAAATTTTCTCCTATGTCACCTCCCTTAAGTTCTTACATCTACCAATCACAGTAGACGTTTTTCAAAGGACAGACCATTCTTAATTTACACCTAAGAAGGCTTAAATTTTTTATTAAGTTCACACCAGAAAACCTCTGAGTAAGTTTCTCACCTCTTTGCTCCTTCTAGATTCACAAGTTGCCTGACCTTTATAGGTACTTAGCACCTATAAGTATAAGATCTAAAAATAGGCACAGCTTAAGAGTTTTTTGCCTTATTATAAGTATGGGTTTAAGTACTTTTCATTGTTCAGCAAAGAGTTTACAACTTTATCTTCCCCTGAAGTATGCTTAAGTAGGGGTGGAGTAGAGTTCCCACATTCCTGGTCAAGTACCTTCACTGCCCAAATGGGGAATGGTCTTAACCAAACCTTATGAAGTAGGATCTGAGAATTTTTAAGGTTCACAACACACACACACACACACACACACACATACACGTATGGACTCTGAATAATACAACTCTTTAAGGAGCAGAACTGGCCAAATGGAAAAGGAAACACAAAAATTAAAGGAGGAAAATAACTCTTTAAACACTAGAATTTAATATGTAGAAGCTAATGAATTGATAAGATATCAGAAAATATAAAGACAAATTTTTGAAAAAAATGAAAAATAGAAGAAAATCTAAACACCTCATTTGAAAAATAACTGACGTGGAAAATAGATCCAGGATAGATAATCTAAGAATCATTATAATACTTGAAAGCCATTATCAAAAGAAGAACCAGAGAAATATATTGCAAGAAACCATCAGGGAAAACTGACCTGATGTCCTTAAAAAAAGAAGGGAAAATATAAATTGAGAGAGTTCAATATTAGCTTCCTGAAAGTGACCCCAAAGTAACATACTCCAGGATTATTGTAGATAGAGTCCAGAATTCCCAAGTCAATGAAAAAATACTACAAGAATCCAGAAGGAAAAAATTCATATTTGACAAAAGCTGCTGGGCAAAGTATAAAACAAGATGGCAAAGTCTAACTTCTCACTTCATACACCAGAATAAATTCAAAATAAATATTTGTTATAGAAATGAACAATAACATTGTAGATAAATTAGGACAACATGGAAAATTTTCCTATCAGACTTGGGGATAAGGGAAGAATTTGTTACCAAACAAGATATAGAGAACATTACAAAGGATGAAATGAATAATTTTGATTACATTAAATTAAAAGGGTTTTGTACAAACAAAACCAATGCAACCAAGATTAGAAGGGAAACAATACATTTTCAGTTAATATATTCAGCAAATGCTCTGAAAAAGACATTTCCTAAATAAAACTTACCTAAATTAACAAGAATATAAACTGTACCCCAACTGAAAAATTGTTAAAGGATATGAGTAGGCAGCTATCAGAGGAAGAAATTAAATTAAATGCTCTAAATCACTACTGATTAAAGAAATATAAATTAAAACAACTTTGAGATACCACCTTACATTCATCAAATTGGTTAATGTGACCTAAAAGGAAAATAATAAATGTTGGAGAGGGTGTGGGAAAATTGAGACACTAATGCATTCTTGGTGGAACTGTGAATTGTTACAGTCTGGAGAGAACCATGGAACCATGGAACTATGCTAAATGGGTCATAAAACTGTTCATATCTTTTGGCCCAGCAATATCAGTATTGGTACAGCATCACAAAGGAATCTTTCAAAAGACCTAACTATACAAAAATATTTTAATAGCTCTTTTTGTAGTGGCAAAATATTGGAAACTGATAGGGTCATCTATAACTTGGAGAATGGACAAACAAGTTATAGTTGTAATATAATTATGTCTAAAAAATGACAAGCCGAATGAGTTTAGAAAAACCTGGCAAGACTTAAATGAACTGATGCAAAGTGAAGTGAGCAGAAGTGAGCAGAACTAGGAGAATAATATCTATAGTAACAGAAATATTAAGATGATCAATTATGAAGGACTAAACCATTATCAACAAATCAAGTTTCAGGATAACTACAAGGTACTCATTATGAAAAATGATAGCCACAGCAATAACTGTTGGAGTTTGATCATGGATGAAAGAATATCATCACTATATTACCTTCATCAACTTTTTTATTGTATATGTTTTCTATCATGACAGGAGTAAATAAACTTTTGTTTTTCAAGGAATTAAGTATTAAAGGGGAAGAAGACTGATAATTTTGCTTTGAAGAATGTTCACAGATAGGGAGAAGGAAGAGGAAGAACTAGGATCCCAAGAAAGAACATCAAAGTAAAAAGAGAAGCAGGCCAGTGTCTTGTCAGAGAAGAAAAGGAAGAATGAATATTGTTAAAGGAATAAATAGTACAGCAATGTAAAATGCAGAAAGAAGAATGGATAATGAAGCCAGTGTAAACTCTACTGGACTTACAAATATGATAATCTGTAATTCTAAAGAAATAAAATGTTATTGATTGCAGAGTTTGGTGGTGTTAAAGGTTCAGAAAAGTAATTTGGCAAAATAGAACAAGGAGAAATAGCCCCAGAGTCAGAAAGAACTGGGTTCAAGTCCCACCTGTACTGCTTTCTGACTATGTAACTCTGGGCAAAACAATCTCTCAATGAAATTCTATAAAATCTTAATCTTCAGAGGTGCTGGGATGTGGATTGATAGATTAAGTTTCCTCATTTTTCTCTTGTTTTCTTTTCTTAATTCTCTTAATGAAAGAAATCACAGATCTAGTTAAAAAGAAAATGAATTAAAATGCATTGAACTCTCATTTCAGGTCCAGATCATTTGTTTTAAATTTCATATTGACTATTAAAGCTTGGATTTCAGTTCACTAAGAAGAATTTAACAAGTCTCCAATTAATCTCTTTCTTCCTCAAAATCCATTCCCCTGCATTTTTTCTGTCAAATAGCTTATATTTCACCAAGTTATTCTAAAATATGCAAAAACCTGAAGCTACCTTTATCATGCTGCTGAAATTTCATTTCCATGCCTACCCCCAACTCTAGCTTTTATATCTTATTTATTTTGGACCCCACCTAATACCTATTATCTAGTTCTACTATTTCTTTATGCCCTTCAGCTATACTAAACATTACTTGAAAGAATACCCAAATCTTATCATTATCTCTCTCACAGAACATAAAATAAAACTGAACACTAGTCTCTAGACAATAAGTACTGAATAACTCTTTGATTTCACTTCAGGATCTATTTTCATTCTATAGGGGCAAAAAGAATCAGGAAGATTCCTATTCTCCACCCTAAAATTCATGTTATTCCTTAATTTTAAAAACATATCTTTTTTTTCCTGAAATGTGGGCTTTGAGTTAAAAAATATGAACTGACAGAGTCATCAGTTAATAGAAAAGTAATTTTGTGAGGCTAAATATGTCACCTCTGATAGGAAAAAAAAGTTTAAAAATGCTGATTGTTACACTTCCTTTTTTTTTTGTAACTGGGGAATTCTCTATACTACAACTTTTCATTACTCTACACCAAGATCCACCACCATTTATTTATATACAGAGTCCACTTTTATAGCACAGACTTAGCTATTTCAGCTGACATGGATTGTGGTTTTATTGCAGCCATCAAGTTAAGAACTGCAGATGCTGATTATTATACTTTGGCCTTTTCGAGTAAGGGTACTAGCTATATTTTGTTGTCCTCAGTCACATATGAACAAAGTCTCTGATAAAACCTTCAGACAATTTCTTTTTCATTCCAGAGTTGTTACTTTATGTCTAATTAATATTTCAAATACAGTCTATTGATTGACTCATTTGTCAAATAAAATCAAAATAGCAAATACTATTTTAATGCTAAGAACAAAATTTGAAAGGTTGAGAGTGAAAAAGATGATGGGTGTAATTTCAAGAAATCCAATGATGTAGACATATATATATATATATATATATATATATATATATGTATATATAAATGTGTACCTACATGTATGATTATAAATACATATGGAAATATACATATTTCAAAAAATTGCTTTTGAATTTGAGAACTAAAGTTCTGACATCTCTGAACTCTCTGGAAGCACTATTTGGACTCTACTTAAAGTATTTCTATAGATAAAATAACAAGGTAGGCTTTCCTTGGGGATTTTTTCCCATCCTAGTTTTATTGGAGTGCCCATGGAGTATCCATGATTTATACAGTACAAGAGAGTAGAATAGACTGTATAGAGGAAGGGGAAGATAAAGAAAAAAAATGACAAGAAATGGGAAGAAAATATATATCACCTTGTAGGTAAACAGACTAGTTATATATAAGTTTTGATATTAATAAATGTCATTATCTTTGGATGAAGTAGATATGATTAGATGTTTCATGTGAAAAAATGGCCTGTAAAAAAACAGTTTAGCAGAAAAAATGAGACATAATAGCCAGTAAAGATAATCCTATCATGATAACATTAAGAAGAATGTGGTGAATACATCAAGAGAGATCAGAGTCCCAATGTCCTCTGTCCTATTATTGAATCACTTCTACAACCAAACACTCTTAATTTTAGTGCCTTCCTTCTGTACATATTCTATATATTCCTGTGTATATGTGTGTATATTATAAGAATTACATTCTTATACATTATATATATATATATATATACATATATATATATATATACACACACACATATGTTTGTGTATTGTCTGTCCCCATTAAATTTTGAGTTCCTTGAAGGGAGGGACAGTCTTTTGCCTCTTTTTCTATCCCCAGAATTTAGCAGAGTTCCTGGCATATAGTTGGTACTTAATGTTTATTAACTGACTGATTTTTTTGTGGATCTCATTACATCACCTTTCCAACTAAATCCACCCCTCTTATAAAATTCCCTATTTCTGTGGGTACCACCATCTTTTTATTTACCTAGGTTCTCAAAACACGGTATCATTCTCAACTCTTCACTATCCTAAACCTCACATATCAAATCAGTTGCCAAATCTTGTCATTTCTACCTCTAAAACATCTCTCATATGTATTTCCTTTTTCTTATTCATTTGTTGAACATCTCCATTCCTGATCTTATCTCTTAGTTTAGCTCCTGGAATAGCCTTCCAAATGTTTGCCCTGTTTCAAGTCCCTCCTCACTCCAATCTATTCCCCTCATATTTACAAAAGTTATTTTCTCAAAATGAAGTTCTAACTATGTACCTTCCTGGCTCACCAAAATCTACTGATTCACTATTTTATTTGTAATCAAATAATATTTTATGTTCATATCATTTCACCTCATTATTCCGTGTAGGGTTTATAATATATATAATGTAGTATATTATATATTTATATGTATATGTGTGATGTATGTATATATATATATACTCTTGCATACATATTTGTAATTAATGATAAATATATACATGTAAGAAATATATGCTCGAAATTATTTTACTGGCATTGTCACACATTAAAAAAATGTTTGAACCTCATTTGATTGGAATTCCAATCTACATAGAATTAAAGCAGAAAATCATGTAGGTATAATTGGAAAGTAATAAGAGGAGGTCCTGAGAAAGGCTCTTTTCAAAGAGGTCCAGTAGCAGGTTTTTCAGGGTATGAGAATGATATTCCAAGGCAGGGCCCTATTCACTGTGCCTATGACCTAAACCCATTTGTTGAGGAACTAGGATATTCATCAGGAAACACAATCAGGGTAGATAGAGTTCAGTCCAAAAGATAGAATGGGAATAGTAGCAATAATAATTTTGAGACGGTGGAGTTATTCATGCAAGACCCTTTAAAAATCAATAAACTTAAAGGAAGGACATCCAAAATTAGGTCAGACCACAATATACAAATTGAAATTAACTAGACATAACTATCATTTTCTAAAGGATCATGAAACAATAAGATTATAGATTTTGTTGAGGTAGGGAACTTATTCTTCATCAAATTAAAATCCTTCATTTTACAAATGAAGAAATAGATTCCTAGAGATACTAAATGATTCACATGAGTAGTAAGTGACTGAATATTGATTCAGACTGATGTCTCCATTACTCTTGGCCCAATCCTCCACACACAGAACAAAACTATCCCTCAAGGATGCTGAGGAGACAGAAATATCACTTAAAGCCACAATATGAAAAGAATACATACATTATATATATTTTCCTATATGAAATATATTGAAGGTTCAGTTCAAGGCAAATTACCTTCTCAACTACTTATGCATGCCTAAATGAGATACTATACCAGCTAAATGAGGCAAATAATATGTGATTTGTCAATATTTAAGTCAAACATCTGTGGAAAGAAGGAGATATACAGAAAATATGATAATGGGAACAGCTTTGTGGCACAGTGGATAGACTGCCAGCCCTGGAGTTTGGAGGACCTGAAGTCAAATCTGGTCTTGGATACTTCCTAATTGTGTGACCCTGGGGAAGTCACTTAGCATTGTTTTCTTGCCCTTGTACTTCTGTCTTAGAATTGGTACTAAAACTTGTTACTAAAAGATAAGGGTTGTAATAAAAAGAAAATAAGAAGATATAATTAGGCAGAATCAGAGCTATTGATTTGCCAGTTTCAAAGTGTTAATGGTGAAAAAAAAGTCCTAGTTCATTTGTGTGTGTCTGTGTGTGCAATCAACAACCTGAATATGACTTAGTAGCTTGATATGTAAATCAAGAATAGCTCAGCTAGTATTTAAAAGGACTGAAGTTTCTTTTTTTTTTTTTAAACCCTTACCTTCCTTCTTGGAATCAATACTGTGTATTGGCAGTTCCAAGGCAGAAGAGTGGTAAGGGCTAGGCAATGGGAATTAAGTGACTTGCCCAGGGTCACACAGCTGGGAAGTGTCTGAGGCCAGATTTGAACACTAGGACCTCCCATCTCTAGGCCTGGCTCTCAATCTACTGAGCTACCCAGCTGCCCCCAGGACTAAGGTTTCTAAATAAGGTACTTGAAAATATTTATATTATTGCATTGTATCTGGAGTATTGTATTCAGCTCTAAGTACTTTATTTCTGAGATAACTTTCTAGGAAGAGCTGGGAAGTATCCAGGGAAGGGCAAACAGGAGGGTAAAGGAGCTTGAGTTTATGATCTATGAGGATGGAACTGAGGACATTGATCTTGATTTAGAAAAAGAAGAAGAAGACAATTTGGGGGCAATGTGTAAGTGATCCTTGAGAATTTAAAGGATTGTCCAAATATGAAGACTTTGGAACAGAAGCAGGAACAATAAATGAAAATTGTAAAGGTGGAAATTTAAGGTCAAAGTAAGGAGGATAAATCCTATTAATGAGATCTATACAAATGAAATGGGTAAACAGAATATAGTTCATCCCTATGTGAATAAAGTGAAAACATTTAAAGAAAAGCTAAGTGATGACTTGTCATATGACAATGATTACATTGCCAGGTAGTATATGTCAATTATGATACACAATGTATATGTGGCACAGACATGTCAGATATTATATTTGGGGAACATTTTTCAAATATAGATTTTCCTACACGGAACATAAGGAACTTTTAAATGAATTAAAATATTTCTGAAATGATAATATGTAAGACATTTTGTTTTGGTTTTTAGATTTTTCCATGTCTAAGACAGTGTCTGTTTTCAACATATTTAAATACTACAAGAAGGAAAATGTGTGATTATAAGTGGGTAAAATTAAATATATAGTAATTAATACAAAGTAATTTCAAGAGGGAGAATATCCCAATAAGCAGGGAGTGGGAGAATTCATGGAAACTTTTTGTAAGAAATTATACCTGATTTAGGCTTTGAAGGAAACTATCAATTTTATGAGACAGTTGAGAAGGAAGTATATTTATTCTACATATAAAGAACTATTTTTCTTAATCATAGGATTGGTAAGTGGAATGTAGTATAAAATGGACAACTTGTAGAACAACTTCAGTAGATTGAATTATTTGAGGGAAAGGATATAAAATTGAATTCAACACATAAAACAGCACATGTGTGTTTTAAAATATTTTTATTTCAGTAAATAATTCCTATTTATATTTAAAACTCTAAAAATTCATTTTAAAATTGAATCTCAAATTCTTTCCATTCTTCCCATCCCTCAAACTATATATCGATTACACATACATGTGATGTCATGCAAAACATTTTCATTTTGGCCATGCTACTAAAATATTCAAAACATAAGAAAAAAACAGTGAAAAAAAGGAGGCTTTTATCTGTCCTCCAAGTTCATCAGTTCACCTTATGGAAGAGCATGACAATTTTCTTTATGAATCCTTTGGAATTATCTTGGATCTTTGTCTTATCAGAGTAGCTACATCTTACACAATTGATCTTTACAGTATTATTGTTATAGTATACAATGTTCTCATGATTCTGTTCACTCTTTTGCATCAATTCACATAAGACTTCCCAAGATTTTCTGACAACTAAGACCATATTACTCATCATTCCTTAGGCATAATAGACTTCTATCACAAGCATATAAAATAAGTTATTCAGCCATTTTCTAATATTCCTTCAATATGTAATAC
This sequence comes from Monodelphis domestica, assembly GCF_027887165.1. Classification (NCBI taxonomy): domain Eukaryota; kingdom Metazoa; phylum Chordata; class Mammalia; order Didelphimorphia; family Didelphidae; genus Monodelphis; species Monodelphis domestica. Next base: position 527,446,152 of record NC_077227.1, on the reverse strand, counting down.
TTCACCACCACAAAAAGAGCTGATATAAAAATATTTATACAAATGGATCCCTTTTCCTTTTCTTTGATCCTTTTAGTATACAGATCTAATAGTGGTATTGCTGGGTCAAAGGATTCACACAGTTTTATAGCCACTTGGGTATAGCTCCAAATTATTCCCCAGGATGATGGGAGTAGTTCATAACTCCACTAATAGTGCATTAGTGTCCCAATTTTTCCATACCCCGTCTAAGATGTTCATTTTCCTTTTCTAGCATGTCAGTCAATCTGAGAAGTGTGAAAAGGTGTATATGAGTTTATTTTTTTAATTTGTATTTCTCTAACCAAAAGTGACTTACAACACTTCTCAGGTGACTATTGATAGCCTTGATTTCTTATTCTGAAAATTATTGTTTATATCCTGGGACCTCCTTTTATTAATTGGGTAATGGGTCTCATTTTATAAATATATTTGAGAAATGAGGTTTTTATTAGAGAAATTTCCTGCTTTCCTTTCAATTTTGACTGCATTAATTTTTGTTTTCTAAAAAAAACAAAAACAAAAAAACCCTTTTTACTTTCATGTAATTAGAAATATCCATTTTACTTCCTGTGACTCTATCTCTTGTTTGATCATAAAAACTTCCCTCATTCATAAATCTAAAAGTTATATTTTTCCATGCTGATGAAATTTACTTAGAATATCCATCCTTTATGTCTAAATCATTTATTCACTTTGACCTTAACTTGGCATACAGTGTGATATGTTGATCCATGTCTAGTTTCTTTGAAACTGCTTTCCAGTTTTCTGAGAAATTTTTTTTTTGTCAGATGATGAGTTCTTACTTCCAAAGTCTGAATATTTGCATTTACCAAACAGTAGATCACTAAGGTCATTTACTGATATTTACTACTGTGTATTGTGCACCTAACCTATTCCACTGATCCATCATTCTATTTCTTAGCCAATACCAGATTGTTTTAAATTAGCCCTTTATAACATACTTTGAAATCTGTAGTAGTAGACTACCTTCCTTCATATTTTTTATTGATTCCTTTGATAATCTTTACCTTTTGTTCCAGCTAAATGTTGTTATTTTTTAGCTGTATAAATAATTCTTTGAAACTTTGGCATAAAACTGTATAAGTAAATTAATTTAGGTCGGATGGCCATTGGGGCTTAGCCGACAAGTGAGTAATGAATATTTGTCCAGTTGTTTAGATCTTTATTTTTATTAAAAAATGTTTTTTGTTAATTGTGTTTATATAGTCCCTACATTTGTATGAACAGGTAGACTCCTAATGTGTTTTGTTGTCATTATACACAAACACAAATGATTTATGTAGATTTATTTTGCAACTTTGCTGAAGTTAATTGTTTCTATTAGTTTTTTAGCTGATTCTCTCAACCAATTTTTGTTTTGAATTTGTTATTTACCAAGCACGTTACTAGACATTGAGGAAACAAAGATAAAAATCTCTGCCACTTTACATCTTCAGTCCTGCTTGGTTGCAACTCCAGGGAACAAGATGTCCCTTCCATAATATATATATCACTTCTGAGCTCATCTTTCCTTGTTCAGTCATTCCAATCATGTCAGACTCTTCATGATCCCATATGGGCTTTTCTTTGAAAAGATAATTGATCAATTTGCCATTCCTTCTCCAGCTCATCTTACTGATGAGAAAACTGGGACAAACAGGTTTATATGACTTTCCCAGTACCACATAGCAATTAAAAGTGTCTGAGGCCTCATTTGAACTCACAAAGATGAATCTTTCTTACTCAAGGCCCTCTATATACTTTACCACCTACCTGCCTCTCTACACTGAGTACTATGATATTAACTAAAGCTTTGACTCCCCTTATCTCAGCTTCCTCTCCATTCTACTTAGAAGATTGGAGGGAGAAGTACAAAACTCCTTATATTTTCCTTCATATAAGGGAGAAGCTGAAATTTCAGATCACTACACTTTGGATCTTCAACTTTGTGTGGCTTCAACTCTATGGAATAAGCTACCTCCATAGCAGGTATCTTTTCTTTTGACTTTTCTTCCTTTATTTTCTGCCTCCTTCTGTCTGGTGTTTTCCTTTTTAGATTTTTAGTCATTTAGATTATGTCATTAATTGCTTGGACTATTTTTATTTTTATTAATTTTATTCTCAGAATTTACCCCAGTGCCTGGTATATTGTGGACACTTAGTAAATCTTGAATGGGTTAAATAGTCCATAAAATTAATGATGGGGGCTGGAACTTTGACAGAGGATTTATAAATGAAGAAAAGTGTCAAGATTTGAAATATATTATGAAGATCATCAGAAAGATTTGACAACTGGTATAATACTAAGTTGAAGAAGTGAGATGAATCAATAATAGCTCTAGTTGGTGACCCTTGTTCATGATTATGACTTCAAAAGATATTGGGAATTTTGGAAATAGAATGGATATAAGGAGTGTGAAGTTTAGATTTTTTACACCCTGCTTAGTCTTGGAAATTTAGCAAGCAAGGAATTTATACATCCCACTTAAGGATTAACTGTGAGGAGGATGGCCTATGACCACATGTGCTAGCACGTGACAAATCAGAAACAACTGACATACCCCCTGGGCTGTCCTAAGTCAAGCCTAAGCTACCATTGGTACATGTGAGACACAGGAAGTCATGTAAATAACTGTCTATATATTTCGCATCACTTCCTCTCTCCAAACTCTCTCACAGAGACGTTGCTCTCTATCTCGTCCATGTGGCTCGTGGTAGCATGGTTTGTGTCTTGGCAGTTTGGCGTTTGCGGCTTGCCAGTGAGGTTACTGGGAGAAGTTCTTAGTGTGCTTGGTGAGTGGTTTAGGCTGATTCTTTTTCCATTTACCTCCTAAAACGCTGTCCTCCTAGGAGACCCCTCATCTTACAGGAGGTCTCGTGGCTGGTAGCTGAGCTAGATTGAGAAGGCCCCTTGGCCAAGGCCTCTGAACTCCTCCCTGGCTCAGCCAGGGCTGGAACAGTTTCAATTCTCTTCCTCTCTCTCTCTCTCTCTCTTGTTCTTAATTTCTTCCTTCTATTGTAATTAGACCATCATAAAAATCCCAAACTGACTTGAGTATTTTATTGCGATTGAATTAATCCCTGGTGACCACTAATATAATATATTCAGTCAAAACCCCCTAAATTTTACCCCTTGCAAGAGACTAGAATGAATTATTTTTAGGGCAATGTTTGAGATATTTATAGAATATCTATATGTAGATGTCCAGTATATAGCTGATAATTCAAGAATTAAAAATTAGGAAAGAGATTAAAGTTGAATATTCATACAGATTATGATCATAAACATTGAAGATGATAAACATAAGATGGAGAAAGAAAGAAAAGAGACAAGGAGTCAGGATAGGCCTAGGGCTTAGTAGACAAGAGAAACATGCTAATTCAGCAAAGGAGACTGAGAAAAAAGAAAAGTTGAGATAGACAGATGGAAAACCAAGAGAGCAGTATGAAAAAAAGAATAAGACTTCTAACTGAAAGTTTGTATCTGTATTAGAGGACTTACAGGGAAAATAAGCAACAAAATGGGCATAAAACTAATAGGATTAAGGAAGGTTAAAAAGAAAATATCTCACTTCCCAGGGCAAGAAAACATACCAGATGCTGTAAATCGCCTTCTGCCCTTTCAATCTAGCAGACTTGACAGGAACCTTGAAATTATGGCATCTGACAATATCCCTACTGCTGTGTGAGTGAACTTATCTGTCAAGAGAGATGTAGTGGAACCTTTGTCAGGAACTGGCCTACTTACTATCCTGGGAACATCTTAATTATCAAGTGATACTTCATTACTTTCTGACTGATCAGAATAATGCACAATAATTCATCTCTGCCCCAACTTCATTTCAACTAAAACTACTGATCTTGGGGAAATGGCCAACAAAAATCATATGACTAATCTAAAGAAATGATTTTGTATTTTTAACAGATTTGGAACCCTCAATTCAAGGGAGTACCTTGACCTCAATGGTCGCCTGGTCTGTCATAGAACTTGAAATATGAAAATCTTTATTATGTTCTTATTCTTTGCTTTAAATCAGGATTTTTTTGATGGAAATATAATGGTAAAAGTGAGAGAGTTTCTAAAGTGGAGCACATTTCTATCACCCTTCATAGTGGAAAAGAGTAGGCTATAGATACTGAAGAAAAATTATATTTGCATTATGAAATAATGTGAGAAGTATTAGAAAGTCATTAAAATATCTGCATAGATCATCAAGGGATTAAATATCTATGGCTGAAGTGACATCAGAAATTATATAATCCAAATGCCTTATTTTATAGTTGAGTAAAGTAAGACTAATGTAAATCATTATTTGTTGAAGATCACACAAGTAGTAAACATTAAATGGGATTAGAAGTTAGGTTCTATAGTTCTAGAGCCATTAGTCTTCTTATTGTACCCACTTGCTTCTCCTTTTAGAGTTTAGTTTCTCTTCTTCTTTCTTTGATTCCCTTTCCATTCTGCCTCCATCCTTCTCTCTTTTACTAGGATCAGAAAAAATAATTTAATTTTATTCAAGTAATAGGAATGCCATATTCTCTATACATTTTCAATTATGGCTACAAATAATATTGTTTATTGATAGGAATAATTGATAAATTTGCATAATTTAGTCAAAGTGAAATTTTCTGTGAAGTCTTTCTGTTTACAAATTTCATAAATTATTTTCTTTAATTTGAGCAAGATTTAATTTTTATTTTGTGGAATTAAGTGGGACAAATGTCTTATAGTTACTTGATTGTTTGAACATACCAAATTATTGATTGCCAAGGGGGCATTAGATTGTAAGTATCAATGTCTTCCTAAGGTTGGCAGGAAAACTTCCCTAAGATCCATGATGGATAATCTTTCAGACCCTCCTGAGGCTTTCATAAAAAGGGAAAACAAGATAAGACATAGTACACCTATTTCATTTCTTATGGAAAGAAATTAAAAATCCAGATAAGATTCTGTCTAAATATTCCTGCATACTCCTTTCCTACCCATCTGAATGTTATCTTTCTTTCACAGTATTCACAGTAAATGTCACACATTTATCATCTAAAAACAAAGTTCAAGCTTAGAGAGATAACAATAATCATGTCTTTTCCCCACCCAAAGAATCTTTCTCATTACCTTTATTAATTTCTGAATTTAATTCAGTTCTATGAGTCAGTTCACTTGTTAGTAACCAAGGCAACCCATAAGTACTTTGAAAATGAGCACATTTATTATTAAATTTTACAAAGACATCAATTGGATCTCTGGGCAATATCAAAGGCCAGGCTCACAGTTATCATCAAAATATAGCTTGAGTTAAGACTTAAGGATACATTATCTTCAGATACCTCTAATTTTCTAATCAAAGTATCACAAAATTTCAGAGTTGGGAAGGATCTCAATAACTTCTACTCTCTAAATAGTCTCTAACAAAACATCTGACAAATGTTCATACGGACATAATTTAAAATGCTATCATTGTGTAAGAAAACTAGCACTCGGTAGCTTATTCAAATTTTCATCATCTTCTAATTATGAGGAAGTATTTTCTTCTTCCCTGGAGTTAAAGTCTTAATCTGTCCCTTTGAAACTTTTATTCACAAATAAACAATATCACCTTAAATTTGAAATCACCAATCCAAGATAATTCTTGAAGAATCATATGAACTAAAATTTTAGAGATGAAATTAATCCAGATTCCTCAAGAATAAAAATTTTAGGATATAAAAGTAACAATTTGAACTAGTAGAAAAAAACATGAATTTAAAAAGATCAATGTGGATACTTAGTACATAGAAAACTCACCCAGAAACCATCACAGATTTACACAACACAGAGACATACATGTATACATACATGCATACTATATATATGTATACCTGCACGTGCTTTTTCATATAAACATATATATAATATGAATATACACTATATGTGTATAACATATCATATATAGGTATGTATGTATTTGGAGCGAGAGAATATACTGTATATTGATCTCATTCTCTAAGGAATTCAAGAATAATATATCTGGAACTGAAAGGTACATCAAAAACCAGATAGACTTATTTTATAGTTGAGGAAAGTGAGCTCTAGGTAAGTTAGGTCACTTGACCAAGATCTCAAAAGTATTAAGCATCAGAATTTGAATAAAAATCTAGGTCTGTCAGCATGCACGCGCACACATACACACATGTGCACACACAGCTGCACATGCACAAATGTATGCATGCATACACACAAACATGCATTCATGCATGCTTAGTTACATAATACAAATATATACCTGCTTATATAAAATAAAGGTATCTATATAAATACATGTATATATGATAAATTAATATAGGTATGTTTATAAGAATATATAGTGTTTCTAGAGTAAGCCATGAATAATATTTTCAATTACATTTATATATGGATAATCATTATACATATGTCTGTGTATGTGTATATGCATACACACAAATGAGAGAAAGAGAAAAAAAGATGCTTCTTTAAGAAGAATGTCAGGATCATTAAACTTAAGAACAAAGTAAGACTGGAAAGAAATCTAAGGATAGAAAAATACATTTTCTAGCTATATTTGAAGGCAAAAGATCAAATAATAGATAGGACAATAATTGATTGCCATTAGGAAATCTCTTGGTGTGAATTTTTCCCTAGATATCTATCTATCTATCTAGATTTTTATTTGTTTATCTAGAAAGATATAGATATACCTATATATATAGACATAGATCTACACATAAATAGAAATATCTATATGTGTGTATGTGTATATATATATATATATCATGTATATTCTACTGGAAGTTAATACATAGTATAAATTAGCATATAGTACTCATCTTAATGGAATTCATGTTTCCCAAATGAATCATATCTTCTAGTACTGAAAAACAAAGAAACAGTGGAATACTTGTAAGCTATGTGACATTGGGAAAATCACTTACCCTCATTTGCCTAACCCTTGCCCTTCTGTCTTAGATAGAAAGTAAAAGTAAAAAAAAAAGCAAAACAAACAAACAAAAATTAAAAAAAAAAAAACCAACCAGTGGGAAGTATGATGAAGACATTGCCAATGATATTTAAAAGGTCAGAAGAATGGAAGAGGTACTTCACAAATACAGAAAGGCAAACATTTCCTTAATGTTCAAAAAAAGGAAGACAATTTAGTCATTTGACAAGCATTTATGAAGCACTGTGTGTATGAGTGCTTATAAGTATGAGTGAACCCAAAGAAGAGTTACCATTAGCCAACTTGGAGGGTCTATATTAATGTGTCTTCAGGATCTGAGTGATCATGACATTGTTTTGTTCAACATTTTTATCAATGTCTTGGGCCTTCCCCCAGATACTTAAAATTGCAAAAGACAAAAAGCAGGAGAAACTGCTTATTCACTAAGAATCTTGACACAAGAAATGTATTTATGGGATAGAACATTGAATTAAATCAAATTAGATAAAATTCAGTAAGGATTAAGGTGAATTCTTACTATGCATGAAAAAATTCAGATTCACAAGTACTTTCTCTTAGAAGAATAGTTAGGAAGTAATTTATTTGAAAAAGCTCTACTGGTTTTGATGGACCACAGGCTCAATATAATCCATCAGTGTGATGTGGTAAGCCAAAAAAAAAATGTTTTTGGGTTATGTTTAGAGAGGATTAGTTTAGAGAAATAAGAATGCTCTATCCTGGATCCTGGTCAGTTCAAATTTAAAATAGTATGTTCAGCTTAAGTGTCTGATTTTAGGAAGAATGCTAATAAAACAACCCCTCACCTATCGCAGAAGTTATGTTACAGATAGATATACAATAGATAGAAATTTTGCAAAGTAGTGGCATTATATTTATTATTTATATATATATAGGCTTTATAAATCCTTCCCATTCGCCTATAAACCTTTTCTACATTCTTATAAACACTGATCCAATCAGCGCCCAGGATAGAGAATACAGGACTGTGGTTGGTCACCTTTCATTCCATCATCCAATAGTGTACTGTGTAAAATCTCATGTTAGCAAACTTGCGGAAATGGTAGTGGCATACTGCATTTCCATTGTGTACATTATGTTATTCATCCACAATATCCCACAATATAGTAAAAACTCTGTGATACAGAATTTGATTTTTTTCTTATATGTTTCACATATGGATTTGTTGTATAAGGTGTTAAAATTAGGTTTGACTAAATATGAGAGTTGGAAAAATGATATTGTGGTCACATTTATAAAATATTAATCCTTAAGTTAGAGAAACTGTTAGCAGCTTTTATTTTACAAGATAGTGAAATATTGAAAGTAGATAATGTAGGCAGGAGACAAAGCCTTGTGTAGCCTAACGCCCTAAGTGCTAGTCTGGTGAAGACCAGCTCAGCCCCTGGCAGGGGCTCCCTCAAGTCCTGATCTCCATGTGGAAGTTCCAGTGGAGTCTCCAGAGCAGAAAGCTCCAGTTACAGAATGATTCCAGGAAAAAGTGACTGCCCTCCAAGGAATATCACCAGAGTTCACACTGAAGAGAGTGTCCCACCAAAGCACCAACCAAGAGAGTCTCCTCACCAAAGAACCAAGGAAGCCAAGACTGAACCTTGTTCTTCTGTCTTGCCTTTTATATCCCTTTTCCACATCACTTCCTGTCTCTCCCCCTCTTCATAGGAACCAATCAAAGTCTTTCAATTTGCCTAGCACTGCCCATGGGGCAGTGTCTATGGGATCTACCACCAGTCCTCTGAGGGTGTGCACTCATCAAAAGGATTCACTAGTTCCTGACCAAGTTAAAAGGGTGGAGCACTACAAGTACTTGATTAAGTTAAGATATAAAAATTCCCTTTTACAATCCCCACCTGTGATTCTATTGTGAGATGGGCATGTTGAAATCTACCAGATTTATATGCCTAGTCTCCCCAATGAATCATTTCAAATATCCAGCTTATAACTCTAAAGGTCTTCTAGTTAAAGGTGCAGACAATACTGCACTTTCTAAGAAGTCACAATAATTGGAGATAAGAGGGAAATAGTAGAGGGAGAGCAAAACCAATGATTGGTAGGCACATCAACCAAAAGCCGATTAGGGGCAATCCCCTTTGGCATAAGAATTTACATTCAAAATTGATGTGTTCAAACCCCTTTAGTTCAATTTAATTATAACCAAAGTTCATTCTGGATCTTTGATGCAGTGTGCAGTTTCTGTAGGCTTCTTTATGGTACTTTCTCCAAATAATTCACTTTCTTGATTGGAGGAGTTAGAGAGCTTCTTTTCCTGAAATTTCTCTCAAAAAAAATTTTTTTTCTTTAAATCTTGGATTTTAAGAAAACTATACAGATGTCAAGAAAGAATTCCCAGGTTTGTAACCTCAGTTTTTTTCCCTGGCCTCCTCATTCTCATTTATGTCATATATCAAATCTATGAGAAAATCCTTACATTTTTTTCCTTTATATTTCTCACAGATGAACACTTCTCTCTCCTCGTAGATAATATTTTAGTTCAAGACCTTATTATTTCTTCTCTATATTATTGCCTAGTGGTTTTTGATTGTTTAACCTGCTTCAGGTACCTCCTCACATTAGTTCATCCTCTACCCTTGTATTAAAATAATTTCCTTTAGTGATTATCTTAACATTCCACTGTACTATTCAATAAAATCCAGTGACTTCCTATTGCCTCTAAGACAAAAATATAAACTATATTGTTTAGTGTTAAAAGTCCTTTCCAATATGTGCCAAAAATATCTTTCTTGCCTCATTGGATAGTATTGACCTTACTTTGAATATCCATTTAGCCCAATTGGCCTTCTCTCTGTTCCTCTCTTTTTGACCTTTGCATCTCTTCTCTTGCTATTGTCCCATGCTGTGCATATATACTCCCTCTTCACTATCACCTCACAAAAATCCCTTCCTTTCCTCAACCTTCAATTGAAACACAACATTCCAGTATTATTCTATAAGATGTCCTTCCTGATTCTTTAACTACTAGTGTCCTCCCTCTATAACTTACATTTGTCCATTTTGCAGTTATTTAGTTTATTCTCATTATACCTAGTCTTTATATATTTATGTATGTATCTATAGGTCTCCTTTATTAGACTGTAAACTCAATGCAAGTCAGAGTGTTTCATTCTTTTTTAAATATATACATCTTTCTTCTAACATAAACACTAGAATAATGTGAAGATTGAATTTAGCTATCTTCTGATTGTACCAATGAAGATACTTAGCTCTTCCTTTATAGTGAAGCTAGAAGTGTAAGCTACAATCTATTTTTAGATTTTAACTACAAAAAGGTGTTAAGTAACTACAAAAGGTGAACTTACCAAAAAAGGTGTTAAGTAAACCAAAAAGATAAAACCTAACCAGAGAAGGTGAGATCTAAAGAATAGACAGTCCTGGAGAAAAGCATCTGCTGTAATTGGTAGACATGAAAATTTAGGGGAGGTGACACAAGAGAAAAAGATCTTTAAAAAGAGGACGAAAAGGCAGAAGGAGATCATTCGGATATTTGGTTTCATTCAGATTTGGATTCAAATGTTCATTCAGATTCAGACATTCGGACAGTCGTTCAGAGATTCGGGCACTGACTCAGAGGAGCAACTGGAAGACAGACCATAGGGGAGTGACCAGAAGGCAGACTCCCAGATTTCTTTTAGACTGTCGCGGGTGGTGAGTGAAAAGCTGACTTAATGACCCCGCCTTTCTTGAAGGCATGAAGCCTCCAGGAAAGACCCATCATCTTGAGACTCTCTTCCCATGGCTGGGGTTTAGAATTTCTAACTGTCAGAAGAAACCAGAGCACTCTCTCTCTCTCTTTGTCTGTCTGTCTGTCTGTCTGTCTGTCTGTCTCTCTCTCATTCCTTAATATCTTGCTTCTATTGTAAATAAACTACCATAAATTCCATTTACTTTAGTAATTCATTTGGGATTTAGAAATTAAATCCCTGGTGACCACCACCTAATTAATAATATATTCAGAGTCCAACCACAATTAATTTTAACAATAATCAGGACTTGGGAAGACTTGATGACAAATTATTTGAATGATTAGAATTATTCAAAAGTTGAATTGGCTTTGTGAAGAGATAATAGGAACCTTCAAATTGGAATTTCTCAAGATGAACTATATAACTTTTTGTTATTTTTATTTTAACCAAGATTCCTATTATAATAATAGATTATTAAAATAACAATAGCTAGCATTTAAATAAAAACTTTGGCTTTATCAAAGTAATTTTTTAATATTATCTTACCTTATTACTAACCCCTATCACAAGTAAGGAAAGTGAAGCATACTGAAATTAAGAGTCTTGCTCAGGATTATGTACATAACAATTATCTAAGGCTAAATTTGAATTCAGGCATTCTTGACTTCAGGTTCAGTGTTCTATACATTGTGTCAAAAACTTGCTTACTATGGATTAGACTTAATAGCTGTGGTCACTTTCAACTCCAAAATTGTGAGATTCCATTACCATTCTTCCAGAAATATTTTTATGTCCTGCTTCTTGCTTATGTCTCACCCCCTAAGATATGTTTTTTTGTTTGTTTGTTTGTTTGTTTGTTTACTTCTTCCATATGTTAGTCTATCATGCTCAAAGCATTCTGGCGAATGAATTATTTTCTTGCCACCATTATATCTGCAACAGAACCATAGACTATATATTTCTATTCTTGATTACCTTTTTTCTTTCATTATTTTCTTATTGCAACTAGACTGTCCCCCTTATTACCTTACCTTAACACATTAGAAAGTTTCCATAGAGGGTATGCTATATAAATCTTTTTATAAATAAGAAGCTAACAGAGCCTTGCTTATCTTAGTTCAGTCTATATTCAGTATTCTAAAATCTTAAGATTATGTTATTAGAAAGATGATGTTATATGGCTGAGATTCCACATGGAATTTGAAGATAAAAGAGATGGTAGTGAATGATGCCCCAAATTGTGAAAATTCTCCTGTTTCTATGAATACTGTGATAGTTGGAGTTAGATTTCTCTACAGTTAAATAATTTTCATTATTAGAAAGTCTATTTATTATACTACATTGTGTCACTTTGTAAGACCCAGAAATCCTCTGAAATAAAAAAGAACAAGCCTTTTCCATGGGAAAATATTCTGAATATTGAAGATGCATCTCAAGTCATTTCATGAATCTTCTAGACTATATATGCCATTTCTTTTCATGACTCATCATTTGAAATGTATTTGAAATTGTTGTGGGAGACTTTTGGGGTGAAACCCCAGGTTTGGGATGGATTGCCCTTTGCAAGAAAGCAAGATTCCAAATCTTAGCTTAAAAAATAAAAATAGAAATTTATTAATTTAGAAGTCATGTTGAAAGGCCAAGAGATAGTCTGCAGGTGGAACTCTGTCTGCATGAGGAGATGGGTTATGGAGCTTTTATGCCCCTTTCACAGTAGGGGTTACAGATTAAGAAAGGGGGAATGGGGTGAATCAGGAATGAGGCAATTCATTGAGGTTGCAGGTATAAGGAATGGCCTGTGGAATACAAAGGATAATTAGATTAGGTACCACCCAATGTTAATCATAATAGAAACAGGAAGTGCATATCTATGTTAATTGAAGGTCTAGTGGTAAGTCCAAAGAAGGGAATGGGGGAATGGATTCTTCTAGGATGGAATTTCTTATGTCCCTTTTGATCTGGAATACTTTTGGAGTTTGAAATGTCCAGAGGGAAACCTGTACTCATATATCAAAATGACTTGATATCATATTTACTTTCTTATGAACTTTGTTTTGTGCATGTCCTCAACTTTGTTAATGTTCACAAACCAGATATACTGTCTCAAATATGATCTCAGCTATGTAGAATTTAGTGGAATTGGAATGTCCTTGATCTGGAGACTATATTTCTACTGAATTTCCCTATGATTACACTATTATTTTTGCTTTGTTTTATTCTCAAGAATGAGTAATATCTTTGCCTCATATTGAACTTGTGTTTATGTGATCAATTCTAACCTCTTTGTATCTTTTTTACATAAACTATTAATGCACTGGTCTCTCATTTGAACTTATTAATTGACATTTATTCTCCATGTAGGTCTTTGCATTCATCCACATAATATTTAATCTCCTTGGTTGCAACATAGCACTTAAGATTTCTGAATCCATTTTGAATGCTAATTTTTCTACTGACATTCAATGAAATTGATTTAAATATTGATTGAGACATGATATCCTCAAGGTAATTGATTTTGTTTATCACAATTCAGATAAACAGTACTCTGAGTAATACAGTGATCATTCATTTCATAGGATGAATGATGATGATTGATGCTTATCTACTGACTGAAAGGTGATAAATTAAATTTCTAGAATAAGACAATTTTTTAGACATAGCCAAAATGAGTTTTTTAAAGCAATATTATTCATAAGACATCTTAGATATTTAAGAACTAATATGGCACCTCTTTTTTATATTTTTCCCAAATAAACATAACTACAATTTTTAATTATTGTTATCTAACATTTTGAAATCCATCTTATCTCCCTCTCTCCTTTTCCCCATCCTTGGAATGGCAATTAATATGACATAGGTCACTGTCAACATGGAATCTAGGAACCCCAAACTTGTGACCTGGTGGGATCTGAACCACAGGTTTCAGGATTAGCTTGTAGGTTGGAGACCCCAAAATTTGTATTTTTTACCTGTTCCTATGGGAATCTACCCTGAAGAGAATCCCAGGCTAGTAGTTTCAGACTGAATGGTGGACCCTCAGGTGAATGACAATCCTAGTTGAGTGGGACTTAGCATATGCTAAGGACCCTCTTTGTCTTAGGTAGTCTCCTCTATTGTATCAGATCCTCTTTTCTAAGAAGATCCACACCTGGGCAGGAACCATCCTTTAGTATCCATTGTAAGCAGCAGCAGCCCCTTCTCTTACACCCTACCCTCTAGCTATGAATCCTTTCTTAAGCTTTATTATATCCTGTCAGTGTAATTTTGACACTCCCATTTTCTTTCCCTGCCCCTGGATTCCCCAAATGGTATATAGATTCCCCAAATTCTTTTGTTCCTTGGAGTCATCATCTAGGGTGGTGCCACTCCCAGTGGGTCAGTGTCCAGAGCAGCCAGAGTTCAATCCTCGAACTCTGTGCAGTCATGTGTGGTGTGCAGCTCTGTGTCAAGGCCTATTGCATTGAACTCCTTTCCCTTGATTAAAGAGTGATTTTGACTGTTTAATTGTTCTGTTTTTTCCCAGTCAACAACATATAGTATAATGAAATACATATTTCCAGGTTTGCCATATGAAAGAAGACACATATCATTTGTATAAGAAAAAAAAAAGAAACTCAAGTAGGAAATGAAGAAGAAAATCACTAGATGGCACCTCTATTACTGGATCCCATTACAAACCCTGAAAATTTTCTCTCTGTGATAACTCTCAATTTATCCTATGTCATAGATAGATGAATAGATATGTTGTGGGGTACAGAGGTGTACCCCTGGGGTTTGGGAAGGATACCTTTTGCAAGAATGCAAGACTGAAACTTAAGAGCAAAGAGAGATTTATTAGCAATGTTGAATTTTTGGCAAGCAAGACAGTATGAGTGGAGCAACCTGGGAGGTTGCTCCCAGAATGCCTCAGTTCTAGGGTTTTTATATTCTTTTAAAGCAATGAGGACTTGACTCTAGGGCAAGGGATTGGAGAGGAGGTTTCCCACAAGGCATGGGAGTTCTCATGATTTGAAAGACAGATGGATGAGGTGTGTCTCTTTGTCCATCTCAAATCAATGGGACAGTCAAAGGAGGATAATCCTCTCAGGGTCAGATGTTTTGGGTTGGGAGTCAGAGTACACCCTCTGAATAAGGAAGCAAAGGAATTACCCTGATAATAGTTTGCCTGAGTTTCCAGAGGTACAATGCCCATGACAGATAGATAGATTGATAAATGGATGGATGGATAGATGAGTAGATGGACAGATGTTTGCCTATTGTCTCCATTAGAATGTAAAAACCTTAATGTTAGGAAAGTTTTTGCCATTCTATATCCCCAATACTGAGGACAATCCCTGACACATGGCAAGTATTTATTTAAAAAAAAAAATATATATATATATATATCTGATTGCAACATGCTTTATTACAAATTATCATTGAAATACTATGCTGGTTTATGATGAAATAGCAACTGATTGCAACATGCTTTATTACAAATTATCATTGAAATACTATGCTGGTTTATGATGAAATAGCATTAAATATATGATGAGATCAATGATTCTCCATGGTAAACCTTCTTTGAAAAATACAGTTGGGGAACTGGGCAATTGTAACTGGGCGTATTTGTAATATCAACCTTAAAACCAAACAAGCATACAAATAGCAGATGTTTATTTCCATTGAGAGAATTAAGAAAACAAAATAAAACACCTATGGGAGAGTCTGGATAGACTCAAACCAAGGAGACTAGATAAGGGTAAAGGTTTACATAGTGTTTCAAAAAAGTGGAGGAGGAGGATCTTTTAGGCTTAGATGATGTCGGAAATTTCTACCTAGCACAAAAAAAAAAAAAAAAAAAATATATATATATATATATATATATATATATATCATTGTCAGCTGTGTTTTTGGAACCCCCAAGTTTGCCCCTTCCCTAGAAAACTTACCTTAAAGGAAGTCCCAGATTGATCCTGTCAGATTGAACAATGGACCATTAAGCATCTATTAAGGTTCCTGAATAGGAGTGATAGAAATACTCAAATCTCAATCACCCTTTTTGTCTTAGAAGTTTCTCCCATTTTGTCTTAGGCCACTCCCTGTCACCCTATTCTGTTTCCCTGCTTGTAACCAGTCAGTATGTGTTTTGTGTCCTATATTCCCCAAAAGGTATAAAAGATCCCAATTCTTTTGCTCTCTAGAAAATCCACTTTGGCAAAAAATCTCCTTTGGTGGTGTATTTTCTCAGAGATACTGTTCCTAAGTCCCTGTGATATGGAAATCACTTTAAAAAGAGTGATATATATTAATTTAAGGTCGCCAAGGAATTCAGCTATGTAATTCCTAAATGAAAACTCAAGTCAGCAGTCAACCTTTTATGGAGTTTTTAATTACAAACAGGAGGAAGAAAGGTATGAGAGAGAGAGAGAGAGAGAAAGAGAGAGAGAGAGAGAGAGATCCCAGAGCTTTGGTTCTATGTGGATGTAAGCTCTTGACTCTGTGTGCAGTCACATCTTGATCACTATCTTTTGTCCTGATGAAAAACTTGTTCTTTCTAACTACTTTAGTGGTTCAATGTTTTTCAAAGTTGGCACTGTCAATCAATATTTTGGAATGTATCAGGATGCAACTTTGATAAGAGAGAAGAAAGTATTTGTATTATTCAGGGCACACAGACCTCTCTGAGCCAGAACACTGCAAAGTTAAATGCAGGTGTATGTCACCATTCCATAATTGTTAGGTTATAAAGCAATTATAAACATCACAAAATCCATTAGAAACTTGTCAAGCCTTAATATTTTGCTGGGGGCCATCAGACCACGATGCCTTGACAGAGTCATGCCTGGTAGCTGGGGAGACCACAGAGAGGTCCTTGGTGAGATGTGACTGCCCACTATATCCCCCTTGCATGACTTCTTTCATCAATACCCCTTACCTATGAATTGACATGATTATTATTCCCCCTAGTCTCAAAAGAAATAATGCAAGAGCAAAACACATGTACCCTTATTCCCCAAAATATCACCAAAAGATCAGACCCTCAAAACCAATCCCAAAAGGCTATCATGGGTTAACTTTTACTTAGGTACACAATTCCCAGCAAAACCACAGTTACAGACCAAGCCCAAAACTTTCTCATGAAAGGCACACAAATCAATCATAGAGGCCCATACAATACGTACAGGTACAGGTACAGTACAGGTACACTAAGCTTCAATATGCCTCAGTGACTCAATTACACAAATCAGTAACTCAAACTCTCTAGTAAGCCACCTATGCCCTATGATGAAATCATTTATTTTGTATTCTGTCTGTAATCACAATACAAAAATATAGAAAGTTAATCAAGTGGTTTGTTAAAAGTTAATGTATTACTTTTCCAATTATCTCTCTTTGATTTTGTATACCTGCATGCCAAGAAAATGGGTATAAAAATAAATCCCAGCCCCGGGAATGTCAGAGCAGCTGTTAGGTGCAAAGCAGTCCCATGGCTGTAATGATTAAGCTGTGTTCCATTTGTTATTTATTTTATTTTATCTATTTTCACTGATCATTTGCCACCTATTGGGAACCCTGGAATCACGAGTGGGGCTGGACCCTGACCGCAGAAATATTTCACAATTCCCACATTTTCCCCTCCCCCCATTTCTTTTTTTTTCCTTTTATTTTATTTTACTTTATTTTTTTGGTCTAAGGAATTATTTGCCCCTCCTCCAAATGTTTAAAAAGAAGAAAAAACTTGGTGGTAGATCATTTTTGGTCATAATATATTGTGAGTATGACAACTTGTTTAATGAAACCCCAAACTTTACTTCTGTCTTATGGGAACTTGCCTACAAGGAACTCCCAGATTGACTCCTGGCCCAGACTGAACAATAATCCAGCAAGAGCCCAATGAGCACTTTGAATATGAATGAAAGAGATATTTAATTCTTAAGTACTTTTTTTGGCTTCTTGTTTTCTCTTATTGTACTTGGGTCTCTCCCAGATACTTAGTCTCAGTCTACTTTCCCAAGCTCCTGTGTAACTCAGTTGTTTCTCTTTGGTTATATTCCCTCAGGTATTCTGGCCTCTGGTTAGACTCCTCTTTCTCCAACCTCCCTGTAAAGCAAACAGTTGTTCTTCCTTTCCTATACTCCTCAAAGTGTACATAAAACCCCAGGTTCTTTAGTTTTGTGGAAATTCCTATTCATGGTACATTTTCCTGGAGATATTGTTCCCAGAGTCTCAGAGCTTAGCTCTGTGTGGTATTGGTATATATGTGCATGGCTCTGTATTGTGTCCATAAGACCATTCTCTCCCCTGTTCTTTGTAACTGCTTTCTGGTTCTATATTTTTCCAGTTAACAAGTATCTTGACATAATATCCATAAAACATTAAGAAACTGAAAAAAAATTAATATACAAATACAGTGAAACAAAAGGCCAAAGCACTACAATAATGAATATGAACATTAACTAACATTAAGACTTAGTATTCTTAAAGCCCATTTCCAATTTCTACAATTTTTTATTTCACATCTCAGTTGACCAATATGGTTGTTCTGATATCAAAAACATCATCTTTTGGACATCCTGGGATAGGTCTTCTATCTACTAGATCGATTAGCTTTTTTGGTTCCATCTTATTTGTTGAGATTCTTTAACTGTCCCTGTTAAAATCTCTTACAACTTAGATCTCAATATAAATAAGTATGACTTTTAAAATTTTACTTCTTCAGTAAGTAGTTGAGGTAACAAAAATCATTCAAAACCCTGCTGTTCTGATCTTATTAGGAATTTTTTAAAAAGTCAGTTAAAATCCAGAGCTTTTAGATCTTTACATGCCCATTAGAATAATTTACATTTAACATTCAGGATTCTCTAACCCATTTTTTTCTCAAAACTTTTCATTGCAATTCCTTTAGGAGGATCAGATGCTATTGGAGTTCTAATCCTAGATATAAAAATATAAACAACAATTTTTTTTTTGTCAATATATTTCTCTACCCTGAGAGTAGTGGGATACATAACACCTAGAAATCAGAAATCCTAGGGGACACATGAAGGACTTCTCATCTTCTGACCATGGGACTACAGTGTGGACGAAATATCATGTCTCTGATAAATGCTGACAAATGGACAAAGATGACATGCATGTTCCATACTTTTGAGAGCTTCCTATCTCCCAACTTCAAGCACCCTCCTCCTACCCACCTTTGTAGAGACCTCTCTTCTATAAAACACATACAAATCCAATCCTTTCTTATTTCAAAGAGGCAGATTCTACCTATACTCTGTCTCTCTACCATTCTACTTTCACTCCTAATAAACTTATTTTTTAAAGACAGATTGGACCCTGGTGATTCTTCAGGTGGACATAACTCTCGACAGGAAATTGCTCTCCCACAACATTAAGTTCAATTAATTAACTTAAAAGAAATAGATTATACTCCTATAGAGGAAAAACAAAACAAAACAAAACAAAACTTAGAATGGGGTGCAGATTCATTTAAATAAGTAATTCACAGTTTTATACAGAAAATAGTGTATATCAAATGGGTCACCTGCGTTAAAATATATTGAGTTCTTAAAACACATTCAGATAGAAAACCTCATACATGACTGTTAAACTGGAAAAAAACAAAACACAGAACTACTCAATAGTCAGAAAAACCACATGTTTAATCAGGAAAGGAATATGGCACAATCCTTAGGCATCCCCACAGAGTCATCCGCTCAAAACCACACAGAGCTGAAGTGCTCTGGCTACTCTGGGTGCCAATCCCTGGGAGAAATCACCATCCATGATGATAGCACTCAGGAACAAAAGAATTTGGGGAACTTATATATCTTTTAAGGGAACTGAGGGACAGGGAAATATGACTGATTGGCATTACCATGGTTACAAAGAAATGGGAGTGTTAAAACTACACTGACAAGATACAATCAGGCTTGGGAAAGGAACTATAGCCTGAGGCTAGGGTGTCAGGGAGTGGACTACTTACAATGGACACTAAAAAGACAGTCCCTGCCCAGGGGTTGGTCTTCTTGGGAAGTATCTCTGATACAATGAGGGAGATTACTAAAACAAAAAAGGGTACTTGTATTTGCTTATAACCACCTAACTGGGATTATCATTTACCTTAGGGTCTATTATTCAGTATGAAACTAGTAGTCTAAGATTCACTTTGAGGTGAATTCTCATGGGAACAGGCATAAGCTTGGGGTCTCCAGCATAAGAATGATATTAGATATTAAGTCTTGTTATATTAATTTAGAGATAAGAAGAGAAAGCTTGAGAAAGAGTTGGCATTCGAAGCAGAGCTGAGACAGTATCAGTTTCAAATGTTGGTAGTGTATGTGGGAGGGGTAACGGTTTTTCTGTGGCAATTGGTCTCTGGGTATGGCTATTATACTCTCTCTTGGAGTGCTGGAAGGAAATGACATCTTTTCTCTCTTTCCTCACTGTCTGAGGTAAAAGGAAAGGAGGGGAAAACCTGAAGGAGCTAAGGGATTTTCCTTTTCCAGCTTGGGAAACACTAGAGACTGTCAATTGATGTTATATAAATTGCTTTATATCTGAGAAGACCAAATAAAGACCTATCTTTGGTTTGTACTCTGAGTCTGTTAAGTCTCAGAGTCTTAACTTGGTTCTTGCTGAGGCTCAGCCAGCTAGCCTTTGTTATTTTTATAACTTCCTGAGGAAGTTAAGAAGTGTAAGGTAATAGTGCTTAGTTTATTGTAGAATAGTGAAAATTTGGGTTACATCAGAAAGTATCAGTGTAGCCTGTGGAAACAGGAGAAGCAGTTCTTTGTGGAACTCGGAACTTTTATTTAGGTGGAATTAGAATCCTTTAGACTTAGAAATCCTTTTTTATCCTTATAGTCTCAATAAATAGTTTATTTTTATATAACGAGTCTCCTTGTACCTGACCCTGAAGAGAAGTTCACTTATGAGCTTCACTTCACTGATATAAACTGAAGATACTTTGTAAGCACAGCAAGCAGAGTATCTAATCAGTTTATAATCAATAATCAATTCATTGCTTATTATTTTTACACCAACTTTCAAGGTGACTAAGTTTGATATTGTTAGATCCCAAACTGACGCAGCCTTTGAGGTCCCCCATTTTATAAATTGACATGACTATGTGTTAATAGGCAGATGAGTCTAGATAGTAGTTTACTTTAGTTGTTTGGAATATGGAATTACTATGCCTTCAGATTGAAAAGAGGTTACATATTTTCATTGTACTCATATCTTTAAACATTTGCTTTGATATTTTTGAAATTTGCCATAAAAGAGACAGGATTATAATAGCTTTAAAACTGATCCCTTTAGGCATAAACCTTAAAGGTGTAGAGTGATTCATCACATGCATACAAGCATCCTTAACTTTGTTGGAGTTCAGCTAGAGTCAAAGTTAACAATCAATCATGCAAAAACAATTTGACCTCTCAGCCAAACACAGGAATAATGAGGTGAGAACATTCCTATTAATATGTCAGAAGGATCCCATTTCAGCTGTGCGGAGATTGTCCTCTCAAGTTTTCCCAAATAAGGACCTCCACCTGTAATAGTTCAGGATCATACTCCTCAGTAATTTCTGGCTTTTTCCCTTATTATGGACTATTGACTTAATCATCCATCAGACAACTATACCTAAATTCAAAACTAAAAATAATATTAGTTGCAGAACTAAGGACTTTTAACTCCAATGGCAAGTTTCACTAACAGCTTAGGGTCAAATATAATTAAGCTTATGCTTGGCAACCTGGAAAAACACAGGCCCACCAGAGCAGTTAGAAAGAATCAGTTCTTAATTAGGACAAGGTAAACAGTGCTCTTATGGCCACCCTACAGAATCACACACACACAAACACCAATATCACACCAAGCTAAGCTCTGAGCCTGGGAACAATGTCTTAGGGAAAATGGACATCAAGTGGGATTCTCCATCATTGGAATTTCCACTGAACTGAAGAATCTGGGGTCTTATATACACTTTAGGGAGTATAAGAAAGGAAGGACAATTGACCAGTTACTTAGAAGCTCGGGAAAGAGACTAAAACAGCCTAAGGCAGGGATCCCCAAACTATGGCCTGCGGGCCACATGTAGCCTCCCTGAGGCCATTTATCTGGCCCCCACTGCACTTCCAGGAGGGGTACCTCTTTCATTGGTGGTCAGTGAGAGGAGGACTGTATTTGGTGGCGCAGCAAAGCGTGGCGTTGCTCATGTACAGTACTACTTCCGGTGACATAATCCTTTGCGTGGCACCTTGTTCTGAGAGTAAACGAATGAGAACAAAGTGCCGCACAAAGGATTATGTGACTGCATAATGGAAGATGTCAGCATGGGGAGCGGCAATCTGGGGGAAGGGATTCTGCACAGTGTATACTGCTTCGTTATATAGTGGTGGCAGTGATGGGACTGTGCAACTGGGTTAGTGGCCTTGCTCACACAGATTACAAACAGACTGCAGATGTTACAAATTTTATTTCTTTTCTGTTTTTTTCCAGGCCTAACTGAGTATTACCCGTTAGGCTTAAACTTCATCCCTATTTTACCCTTTAAAGTGTCTCTTTTTGTAGTGTGAAAACAAGATAGTTCTTAAAATTCAATTAAATAAATCACAAAATAGGTAAGAGTTTACAAATTTAACTTAGCTCAAAACTTATTTTAGCCTTTATAAAACTTTCAAGCTTTTTATCTTTAAACCTATAGCTCAAAGAGGATTGCAAATTGTTTTCTGCCTTAACTCCTCACATTCTGTAAAGGATAAAAATTAGGGGTTATTGACTGAATATATTACGCTTGTGGTCACCAGGGATTAATTCAATCGCAATAAAATACTCAAGTCAGCTTGGGATTTTTATGGTGATCTAATTATAATAGAGGGAAGAAATCACGAAGAGAGAGAGAGGAAAGAGAATTTAAACTGCTCCAGCTCGGGCTGAGCCAGGTAGGAGTTCAGAGGCCTTGGCTAAGGGGCTTACTCAATCTAGCTCAGCTACCAGTCACAAAACCTCCTCTGAGATGAGAGTTCTCCTAGGAGGATAGCATTTTAGGAAGTAAAGGAAAAAGGAATCACCTAAACCACTCACCAAGCACGCTCAGAACTTCTCCCAGTCACCTCACTGGCAAGCCGCAAATGCCAAACCGCCAAACGGCCAAGAAACCAAGCAAGCTGCCACGAGCTCCCCACACTGCCAAAACCCAAAGTCTCCCAGACACAGCAAGCCCAAGAGCCAGAGCGAGCCCAACAGAGAGCCTGGAGATAGGAAGTGACACGAACTATATAGACAGTTCTTTACATCACTCCTGTGTCTCACATGTACCAATAGTAGCTTAAGCTTGACTTAGGACAGCCCAGGGGGTCTGTCAGTTGTTTCTGATATGTCACTTGCTAGCACATGTTGGTCACAGGTCCTCTTCCTCAACACTAAATACTTAAGTAGGGTTGTCTACATTCCTGGTTGCTAAGATTTAAAAGACTAATCAGAGTAGAGAAAATCTAAAATTCACTATTCCTAGGTACTTAGACCTTACATATTACAACTCCTCTAATGGATTTTAATTAAAAGCCCTTTACCTTTCAAATGGACTTTGATTAAAGTCCTTTAATAATGTCTTTCTTTCATTTTCTGTGGGGTTTTTTTGGTTGTTGTTGTTTTGTTTTGTTTTTTTAAACCCTTACCTTCCATCTTGGAATCAATACTGTGTATTGGTTCCAAGGCAGAAGAGTGGTAAGGACTAGGCAATGGGGGTTAAGTGATTTGCCCAGGGTCACACTGCTGGGAAGTGTTTGAGGCCAGATTTGAACCTCGGACCTTTTAGGCCTGGCTCTCAATCCACTGAACTACCCAGTTGTCCTATCTTTCATTTTCTGTTCCAGTACTTCTCTCAATATCTTCTACATACTTTCACCCATGATAATTCAAATAAACTTCACTCTAAGTATAATTTTTACTTTTGAATTAAATCCAATTAAACACTTCTAAGATTTCTTGGGACAGAGATCTCTAAGAAGTCAAGCAATTTCACAGTAAAAAAAAAATGTTATCCATTACATTTCCTAAAAAGTTTCAAAAAATTTACATCATTCTTTCAGCATTTAAATTTATGAGAGTGTAATTAATGACCCAAAGAAATCCAGCTTTTAAAAGAATTCACTATTTAAACACTAATTTCAATAGAAAGCCTCATCAAATTCATGACAGGTATTAATTTTATCCATAATACAATTTGGCAATATAAAATAACTTTTCATAATATCACATAATTATAAAATTTCAGATATGTACATTTTATACCAATTATTTTGAAAATTTCATTCAGAAATATCCAGTTTAAGTCTTTTAAATCCAATCAAAACAAAGCAAACATACAACATTTATCATATCCAAGGTTCTGTGCTTAAACAATTCACAATCACCAAGGTGGCAGTCAAATATTAAATTTTAATCTATCCCAGTTAGCCCACTTTAGAAGCGTATGTAATCAAATTTTGTTCAAATTTTATTTTAAAATGAAACAATGCTTTCAAGGCAGTTCTAACTCAGTATAGTTTCTACTTTACTTCATTTCAAACTGTAATTTTTAGTACTATTGATTCCAATAATATGAACATAGAAATTCCACATTCCTGAAGATAAAATTTCCATCAAACATCTTCCTTTTAATAATGTTTGTTCCAATAGCATTTTAAATTTACTTATAGATTTCTAGTCTTTAGTTTACTCATTTCTTTCCTTAAAATATTAGCATAGTATGTTAAGTAGAAGTTTAAGGGGACCTTGAAATAACAATATTTATCTCTTTATCCACTCTTCAAAAAGACCAAGGAAAACCATCTTTAAAAATGGAATAAATTTATTGAAAGAGAGAAAAATGTGGAGCAATATCTCACATCATAGACCTAAGACAATGTTTCCCAGATTTACAGAGAGAAATATGTGGCCATGTCTCAAGTCATTGACCTGAGACTAAAAATAACCCCTAATTTACAGAACAACTCTTAACTTATAGGAAAATACAATACTTATTTTAAATTCAAACCTTCCTTCAAATCAATTTTTTTTTAATGGTCAAGTGTTGGGGACAGAGGTTTTAATTCAGAAATAAAGGACAAGGAATGTTAAATTGATTAGGAGTTCAGGGCTGGATTATGTGGGAGAGATTTATGTCTTATAATATATACAAGAGGATCATTTCAGCCATGGGGCTTGACAACCTAGGAGAAGCCTTTGATAGAATGGAGAAACTCCCAAGCAGTCTGGAGCTTCCTTTAAGGCAAGTTCCCAGGAGTAAGGGGCAAACTTATTAATATCTTAAAGTAGAAACTCGCCAAAGGAGATTAAGGCTAAGGTGGAACAATCATCAAGGGATAGGAAAAACTAACTTTAAAAATTTTATTGGGGTTCTGGTATATTGATCTTAGAAATATTAATAATTAATAATTTGAGAATAACACACTAATCTCTCATTCCACACATATAGCATTATTAGAATTCTTAACTATTGACAATTTCACTATTCTCTACAAGATGGAAACACCAAAAATTCTTGAAGATATCTTTTTTTAGAAAATATAAAAATCATTAAAAACAATTTCTGAAAATTAATCAATGGGAATAACAGAAAATTTTTCCCTAAATAAACATCATATACCAGTTGCTTACTTCAATAAATTTTTTTAGGGGAGGGAATAAAATAATTCTTAATGATTAAAATTCATAACAGTCATATAATTTATAGTAGAATTTCTGATTAAGACAGGACTAATTTCTATTTCACTTCAAAGTTTGGGAAACATCTTATTAATGTTCTGATGACTTGTTTTATGGAACCCCCAAGTTCATTTTTGTCCCTTGGGAATTTGTCTTCAAAGAAGACTCAGACTAACCTTTTGTCTTAGATTGAAGGATAAATCTTAAAGTACCCAATGATCTCAGGCTAGATTGAATTAGTAGATAAAAATCAAATCTTAAGTAATCTTTTGTCTTAGATGTTTCTCCCATTGTATCTAGGCCTCTCCCAGGTAGTCTAGCACCTAGCTGGAATTCTCCTTCCCTCATTTCTATGTAAGTCAATGAATTGTACTTTTTCTCCTTAATTACCCAAAAGGTATATTAGATCCCCAATTCTTCAGTTCATTGGAAAATCCCCTTTCAAAGTTCATTTTCCCAGAGAAGGGTTCCCAAAATCCCAGAATTTGTCTCTGTGTGGTATTTTGTTCATGATTATGAGAAGGCCATTAGAGCATTGTCTCCTTTGTCCTGATTAATGACTTATTCTTTCTAACTATTTTGATGGTTCTATGTTTTTAAAGATTGATAGTTCTAATAACTTATTTATTTTTAGCTTTAATCATCAGTTTACAGAAATTTTTTTTGAATATTTCTGCCAACTTTGCTGTTTAATGAGAGGGACCATGCTTTCTCATCTACTAAAATAAATATTGTATTGTAAGGGATAATCTTTATTTATCTTATTAAATTATTTTCACTTAATCTATAGCTTAAGGAATATCAACATGAAACATACATGATAATTCCAATTTTATAAAAATCACTTATAGGATAATGTGGGTATTTATAGCCTCACACATCATTTCTTTTGTGAGAGATAAAGATCCCTACCCTCTTATATGAAAATTACATTTTAATGTCATCAGTAGTCCTGAGATAATCATAATTGTAATTCTGAGATAGTTACCGTTAAGTCATGAAATTTAGCAGGTTTTTGTGAATATCCTGGTATAAGTATTAAGGTTTGGGATTAAGGAAATAACTGCTTTTGCAAGGTCTTAGTGCCAGCCCTACATTTCAATGTTGCTATATCAGGCACCCTAACTTGTAATCCATTATACATGTGTCAACTAGAAAAAACACAGAACTATTAAATAGTCAAAATCACTCTTTAATCAAGGGAAAAGGGGTTAGCGCTACTACTACGACAACAGAGCTGATTTCCAAGACTGCACAGAGTCAAGACACCCTGGTCACCAGCCCCTGGGAGTGCCACCGACTCAGGATGGACTCTGAGGAACAAAAGAACTTGGGGAAACTATATACCACTCTAGGTGACCTGGGGGCTTTAGGATTAGAGGGACAGTTGATTGACTTTACAATGGTAAGAAAGGAAAATGAAGAGTTCCAGACAGGAATAATTGTGAGGGGCTGGTGCCCCACAATGGACACAAAAGGGAAAGACTCAGCCTAGGGCTGGGTCACCTTGGTCATGGACTTTAGCCTAGGGGGAAGAAACCATTGGGACAAAAGGGATGTTCAATATTGGATGGGATTAGCTGTTCCCACCCAAACTACCAGGAAGTTCACTGTCTGGTGAAGAGGGACCTTCCCTCAAGGGGAAACCTCTCCTATGACAAGGTCAAAACCTGGGGTTTCTATACTCAAACTAAATAAACTGGGGATCTCTATATTTCCATGTTGACACATGTTAACTTGGAAAGAACACAGAACTATTAAATAGTCAGAAAAACCAAGTCTTTAATCAGGATAGGGATAAGTCCAATTTGGCCCTTTACTCAGAGTCGGCACCACAACCTTTTTAGGGTGCAAACCCTGGACTCTGGGAATGTTATCCCTAGGGAGCGCTACAATGCTAGATGACAACTCCGAGGAACAAAAGAATTTGGGGAACCTATATACCCTTTGGGAAATCCAGGGGCAGGGAAAGATGATTGACATCACTATGGCTACAAGGAAAATGGGAATGTTCAAACTACACCGACAAGATACAATCAAACTAGAAGCTAGGGTGCAAGTTACTAAAGGATGGTTCATGCCCAGGTCTGACCTTCCTGAGAAAGGTTCTAATACAATAGGGGATGGATGCTACCTAAAACAAAGAAAGTCCTTAGCATATGCTTATCTCACCCAACCAGGATTACCATTTCCCTTCAGGGTAGATTCTCATGGGAACAGGGAACAAGTACAGGCTTTGGGGTCTCCAATCTACAAGCTAGTCCTGAAAATTGGGGTTCATCAGATCCCACTAGGCCACAAGTTTGGGATTCCTAAATTCCATGTTGACATACATCATTATGCCTGATCTTTAGTTCAGAAGCTGGTACCACTCATCATTACCCACTCTTGGCCTAGAAAACATCCTTCTTCCCCCAGATAACCATCAAGTGACACTTAGAGAATGGTCAAAAGATGATCAGAATATCTATCTCTCCAAATAAGGGGTATTTCCTACATGACCCAACCTATGTACAAATATGGGTTGTTTTCTAAATGAACTGACCAATGGGGGTTGTTATTGGGTGACTCTGACCTTTGAAAGCATGATCATTCTTGTGATAATTTTGTGTACTTGTATGGAAAAATCAGAGTTTTATTCTAAGAGTATATAAGACAGTTCCTGCCAGGGCTCTGGGTCTTCTGTTCTTAGAACAGGGGTCCAGCTTTGTTGGAGGACTTGGCCCTCTTCCAATAAAATCTAAATAATTACCTGGCTAGGAGAATTTGACTTTATTTGTCTAAAAATGATTATTCTTAAGAAAAAATTTACCACACTTTTTAGCCCCTTGTAGTGTTCTCAAGCTCTTGTCTTCCAAACACCCTTAACATTCAAGAATGCAAGAAGGAAGAGACAGAAAAAGTTCTAAAAAGAGATCATAAAACACAGAGGCTTTCTTTCTAATATTCTTGCTTGTACACAAACCAAAACACAGATTTATAAAAACAAACAAAAAACAGTTAACATTCTCCCAAATCCTATTTGCTTGATATATCTTCAAAAAAAAGTTTATGTGTTTCTACAAGTTGAGAGAAACTTAGAAAGATGTAGCATAGACACAGGCAGGGAGACACACAGAACAGATATAAAACTGTAGCTTATTTATTTTTTTAATTTCAGGATAAAAAATTACATATTCAGTTTAGGAACATAATTTACATTTCAATTTCAAAGCTGGCTGTTTTTAAACAATTTCATCCTTATCAAAGATTCTCCCTTTTTGTGGACAATAATTATGGGGTTATTTTTATTATCCATCATTAAAACTAAAAGAATCCTTATACAAAAAATGGTGGGGATTTTTTGTTTTGTTTTGTTTCTTGTTTTTATTTTTTTTTTTACCTATTGACATCTCCTAAATTGATGATCTTTCCAGAAGTCTATAAAGCAATGCATAAGAACTATCAATAGATTGCTTTAGTGGCTTCTCTTTGCAAACTAAATTTCCCATAATCCAAGGAAATGACCAAAGCCATTAAACCAAGGGATCTTTCCCATGAAAAGAAAGATGAACAGCCCTCTTTAGTCACTATGCCAAGAATTCATTCTTTCAAAAGGAAAGCAAAAATAAAAACAAATAACAACAACAAAAAACCAGTTCAACTAGAAAAAACAAGACCTTCAGGAATTGAGGTCTGAGGAGAGATGACTCACTGCTATCAGCAGTAGGCATAGATTTGAGGCAAATGTCTCTTTCAGTACTGAAAGGGACTCCAGCTAGTGTGCCCCTAGAATAGGCAAAAAGTCCCCAACCACACTCCCCCTCCCTTCCTTCCTTTTTTCTTTTAGGTCATGTTGGTGTTCGAAACCCATAGAAACTCCTGATTGTATATGTATCAGGTAACCAATGGAAACTCCCCTCCTTGCCAAATCTACCCGCAGCTTGGCTAGAGGTGTGTATAAGGCTGATTGGGTTTTGAGGGGTGTTCAGGAATACAGACGAGGGTCAGTATTGGTTTTAGGAAAGTGATCCGGAGCACGGAGGCAGAGAGAATTAGTTGATTGGTTGTTAGATTGTGAGCCCCTACCTTGCTCAAGGAAATCGCGCCCTTCCTTGAAATTATACTTCTCCTTAAACTCCATAGGTGCCTCCCAACGGAGCGACCTCCCTGTTGCGGAGGCCCTCTGCTGGTAAGAGTAATAAATTGACTTGCTACTTTGTGATCTCAGAGCCTCATTTTCTTTTAGTTTGAGTCAGCGGGCCCCCTTCCCACACAATGCCATACCTCAGCTAGATTCTGAAAGTAAGGAGAAGGCATTCTCTTTCTCATCCCACAAGCTGCCGCCATTACTGTCAACCTTCAAATCAAGCAAGCATACATCCCTGAAGAAAAGATTTCATTGAGAGAATTCAAAAGCATATGTGTAGAAGAGGATGGATAGCCTCCCTCTCAAGATACTGGAGGAGAGTACAGGCTTATACAGTGTTACAAGATAAAGGAAGTGTGTGTGGGGGGGTGGGGGGGGGTGTATTTTAGATTTAGGTCATGTGAGAAATTCTACCTAGCACAAGAAATGTACTTTTGGATTCCATCTTTTGGAATATTGCAGGAGGCCAACTTTGATAAGATGGAGGAAAGCATGGGCATTCTTCAGGGCACACTAACCTTTTTTGACCATAACATTGCAAAAGTCATTTGCAGAACTATATCACAATTCCATAATCTTGATGTTTTAAAGCAATTTTAAGAATCACAAGTCATTAGAAAACTGTGAATCTTAAAATTTCACAATAATTCTGGTTTTGCTTTGTTTTAATTAGTGATTTTTTTAAGAGTGAAAATATTTGGGAATTGAATTGCTTTTTTTTTTCAAATTTAGTATTGTCAACTAGAAAAAACACGTAACTATTAAATAGTCAAAATCATTCTTTAATCAAGGGAAAAGGGGTTAGCGCTACTAACTACGACAACAGAGCTGTTTCCCAAGACTGCACAGAGTCAAGACACCCTGGTCACTAGGCCCTGGGAGTGCCACCGACTCAGGATGGACTCCGAGGAACAAAAGAACTTGGGGAACCTATATACCCTTTGGGAAATCCAGGGGCAGGGAAAGATGATTGACATTACTAGGGCTACAAGGAAAATGGGAGTGTTCAAACTACACTGACAAGATACAATCAAGCTAGCAGCTAGGGTGCAAGAGAAGGGGGCTGCTTACAAAGTTACTAAAGGATGGTTCATGCCCAGGTCTGACCTTCCTGAGAAAGGTTCTAATACAATAGGGGACACTACCTAAAACAAAGTCCTTAGCATATGCTTATCTCACCCAACCAGGATTATAATTTCCCTTCAGGGTAGATTCTCATGGGAACAGGGAACAAGTACAGGCTTTGGGGTCTCCAATCTACAAGCTAGTCCTGAAAATTGGGGTTCATCAGATCTCACTAGGTAACAAGTTTGGGATTCCTAGATTCCATGTTGACAGTATCACCATCATTCAAAATCAATTCATCATTTAAGCAGGGCGATGATTTGGGGACTGCAGCAATTCTGAGAGCAAATCAGTTCAAATTG
Source organism: Monodelphis domestica (assembly GCF_027887165.1). Lineage (NCBI taxonomy): Eukaryota > Metazoa > Chordata > Mammalia > Didelphimorphia > Didelphidae > Monodelphis > Monodelphis domestica. The sequence continues at coordinate 527,415,209 of NC_077227.1, read as the reverse complement.
GCCTATGGAGACTTCAAGTATAAGCCACGAAATGAGTTATACATCTATAGACTAAACTTAAATTTAGTTAAAGTTGAGAGGATCATTAATGACTGGATGATTAGAAATTTTCAGCCACAGAAACATTAAAGGTTCATGAAAACCTTATTTTAGGTTACTCCTAGTTTAACCCTTGTCCCTGATAACCTGTCTTCAAGCAACCCCCAGAATAACCCTTATCCCAAATTGAACAGACTGAATTGATTTTAAATAGATTTTGCCTAGCTCTTGGAAACTGTATCTCTGCCCTAAGGAACTAAATTTATAAGAAGGTATTTAACCCATGAGCACATCTGGATCTTCCCTAGATAGAATTAGCCAATACAATCTAATCTTAAGTAATCTTTTTTGGTCTCTTAGTTTCTGCCTTTGTATCTGGGCTACTTTCAGGTAGTCTAGCCTCTTGCTCATGTGCCTATGTCTCTTCCAGTCACTTTAGACTGTCACTAATGTTTATTTCCCAAGCTCAAGGCCTGTGCCCTTCTCATGCTCTAAAAAAAAGATGTATAAACACCCTGTATTCTGTAGTTCATTGAAAGCCCCACGAGTAAGGTTCGGTGCATTTTCTCAAATTAATCTTTCTACTTCCATTAAAGGCCCTTATTAGAACTACTCTGTTTTGTGTTTTTATCAGGTCTACAATACTATAGCGAAAGAGGGAGTATCTTTAGGAATAAATACACTGAAACTACAAGCTCTGAAGTGAGCATTAATTGCATATATTTTTTAATTAGCTTCAAATTTAAGCTCACTTAAGCTTTTCTACATACTTGTGTCCTTCACAACAGCCTATTCAAAAATCAGCTAGACTATTTACTATGCCTTATTCTTCACATATAAGCATCTGGAAAATAAAATAAGAGATGTTTCAGTGTTCGTGATCGAAATATGTAGCATAAGATAAAATTTATTTCATAGATATTTTTCAATGCTTATTTAATGATATTACATATCATATTGGGTTAAGATGAACGACATTGACGTCTGGGCCACTGCGCGTGAATGCGGACACCAGGCCACAACTGCACCTCCCCTAACAACTGGCGTCCGGTGCCCCATGTGCCACAAACTTTGTGCCTCAGCCTTTGGACTTCAAAGCCATATGAGGGTACATCAATAGATGATAATGCACAAAGACAATAGTCATTCTCGGTCACCGAGAGATTACCACTATTATTATTAGTAACCAAATCAGGGTCCAACTATAGTCTCTACTTTTCACGCCACTATTCTTTTTTAAACTATTTTACAAACTAGCTGATCAAGCTTTATTTACTTTCACTTTTTTGATTACTATTCAAGCTTCCTCCTCAGATAACAAATCTATACTTGTGACTGAGACTCTTCATATTCACAAGCCACTTTAATTCTCTATTTTCACTAGTTTACAAAAGGAGCACTCTCTCCTGGTACTTTTGTCTCTCCCTGAATACTCAGGCTCACACTCCCTAGAATATTTTCTGAATCACTTCCACCTCTTGAATCCCACAGGCTAAATTCTGATCTTCCTCAGTTCTGTGGGGGGCACAAAATCTTATTTTCTCTGTGAAGCTACCCAGGTTCCTTGACACATGGGAAGAGTTAAATTTTGGGGATAGGAGTTTGAACAAAAGACAGGAGAGCAGCTTCTTAAACACAAAACAGTTTATTGTTAGGAAAGTATGGTTAGGAAATAGAAAGGAGGAAAGTGAAAGTAATCTTATAATAGGTTATAACTATACCTAAGATCCCAATCCTAACTAAAATTTTTCTAGAAAACTCTAAATCTATCTCCCTTCAAGGGCAGTTGCTTCTGCCAGAACTAGGCTCTAGCCTAACTTTTCTACTCTGACTATCTAATAATATACTTGCTATCTATCTACCTATCTACCCACGATAATCAATAATTAATAAGGTTATTGAGGCCTTAAATCTATTACTCAGTATCCTCACAGTCCCAGAGAAAGTGAGTCACACTCTCCTCCACTCCCACTGGACTCAGAGACCAAAGCCCCTTTCCAACTGCCAGCTGTAATTGACTCTCAACCACACCCTTCTAACTGTCACCAACTGACAGTTTGCACAGCAGGAGGGCTTTTACTCAGAAATCTTCTTGCTCCCTTACCTCTTAAATATAGAAAGTGAGAAATTAAGAAAAACTTTCTTAATACACTGAACAACCAAGATCTCACTGGGCCACATGAACAGACAATGAAACACATCTGGAAGATTTGAATTTCTATGTTCCTTCCGAAGCTTCAGAAAAACTTTTGAAATTATTTCATCTTAGCAATATTGGTAAGATCTCTTTTATCTTGATTAGCTATTAGAACTGTTTCTTGTATGTCCACATGAAAATAATATTTTGAAATCACAATAAAGCAGTGTAAAACATCTTCTAGTAACACAGCTAATGAGCTTCTGCATAAAGAGATTTTTAGTAAAGGTTGCTAATAAAAGTTTTAATGAAGGTAAAGATGAACTTCAACTTAAGTAAAAAATCTTCAAATACAGGAAGGTCAAAGGAAAGCTTGTCATACTAAAGCATAGGAAATGAACTGGTGCTCCTATATGTTAATTTATATATAGATATATATAGATATAGATATATAGATATAATTTAGATATAATTTTTCATATAAAAGTTAAAAATAAATAAATATACTTGGGGCAGGTATTAGGAAAATACATTAAATAAGAATTCTGACAGTAATAATTGCTAGTTTGTATAATTCTTCCAAATGGAAATTGGGTAAATATGTGGGTTATTCATAAAGTAAGCCTTTATAGTTGATTTATATACTAATTTGTAAGGCAGAATGACATAGTGAACAGTACAATAAAATTGGAGGAAGAATACCACATTCTACTTTTTACTCTGGAACATCTAGTCATATGTTCTTGGATAAGTCACAACCTCTCAACTTTAGTTTCTTCATCATTAGGATAATAATACTTGTATTATCTACTTTAAATTATGATTGGGATAAAATATGACCTGTAGGGAGCACTTATAAAGTGCTATAAAATATGGCATATTTCATCTTCAAGGAACTCAAGCATATAGGAAATCTTAACTGAGGGATTAAAGTTTTTGAAGTTAACTTAAAAATATTGAATTATTGCTTTCTTCAATGCTTTAAGAATTGATGGTTAATATTGGTAGAGTTACTGAGTTTTTAAAAGAGCAATTAAATTAACAACCTGATCTATCTGGCAGTCGATGGAAAGTAACAGATCATAAAAATATAAAATAAAAATAATGCAAAGCCAAGATAAACGTTTAAGCACCACTAGAAATATGTACTTTTTTTTAGTGTACTTGTAAAGTAGTATGATAGCCTGAAAACATAGCTGCAATCTATAGAGTTGTAAATTTGACAAAGACCTTCTCAACAGCACCATCATTGAACGTTCATTCACACATAGGATTATTATAATAATTTCTAAATGAGAAAACTGAGAGCCCCTGAATGACTTGCCCAAAGTCAAAGGTCAAATAAAATGTCAGTGTGTGTAATTTTAAATCTGGGCTTTCTTTTATGGTCATAAGGGGGAGAAAGCTAATGCTTTAGAAATTGTTAGAAAGTTGTAGTTTATTTTTTTATTTTTTTGGTATTATACATGACCATTAGCACTAGTTCATAATCAATGCAAAACTAATACATTAGAATGCCAATACCAGACTAATTTTCTTGTTCAGGTTCATTTCAAATTCAAAAATATTAACCTGATATACTCAGTCATTGGGCAAGAAGATAGGCAGAAGAAAATCTTTCTTGAGGTAGCAGGTCTTTTTTTTTTTTAATTCTTCATTTAAAAAAATCTGCTATTTACTCAGAAAGTTGCTTAGAGTGAAATGTTTTACAAAAACAGTCCTTTTCCTAGTAAAAAGTTCTTTGGAACATTAATCAGGCCCTAAGCTATTCAGATTTAATTTTATTTTTGGACTTAGGTTGATAACCTAGTGTCTATTAGAAGAGTTGATTTAGTTTAACACTAACAAGTCCATTTATCTTCTTATTTGACTCCCAATTGAAAAAAAAATTCATTTTAGGAGCCTCTAGCACAAAAACTCTCTAGTATGGGTCTTATTTCTTGAATTATATCAAACAAGACACTCTACCTCCAGATTCTGGGGATTTTCAGTATTGTGTCGTTAGGCCTAGAGTATTCCCCTTCTTCATTTTTATCTCCTACAATCCCTGGCTTCCTTTGAGTACCAGCTAAAATCTCACCTTCAACAAGTAATATTTCTGGAACTGCCTCAATGCTAGCTCCTTCTCTCTATTGACTAGCTCCAATTTATCTTGTATATATCATTTGTACAGACTTAGATTGTGAGTTCTTTGAAAGTAGGAACTATCTTTTGCATTTCTTTGTATAGTCTGCTTTTAGTACCTAGAACATTGTTGTTGTTCTCAATTGTTCATTCCTGTCTAACTCTTTATGACCCCAGGAGTCATATTGTCCTTGGCAAAGGAACTGGAATTATTTGCCTTTCCCTTGTTAAGTGATTTGCCCAGGATCAAAATCTAGGGAGTATCTGAGGTCAAATTTGAATTCAAGACTTCCTGACTCTAGCTCTACCCACTTAGCCACCTAACTACCTCTTACTGGCTTTCATGAACATTATATTTTGTTTTCCTGATGATAATGTAATTAACCAACAGACAAACTCTAAGACAAAAGGTCCAAGTAATTGATTATAATCTGGCTTTTCATGTGATTGCATCCTTAGTCTTTTGTGACTCTTTTTCTCCATCTTAATACTGAAACACTCAAACTTCTCTCAACTTCACTTTTTAGACTCTTAGTGTAGAAGAAGTTCTGGACTTTCTGCCACTGAGTTGGAACCAACTCAGTGGAATGTTAGAGAGAAGATATTGACAAGACAGACAGTTGGTGGGGGAAGGGACAACTGGGAGTGGCAGTTGGTCTTATGGGTAGAAATTCCTTCCTGGTCCTGGAACTGGAAGGAGGCTCTCTCCCTGTCTCTGGATAGAAGTGGCTCTATTCTTGAATTTACCAACTTTGTGCTCTACCTGGATCCCTGTGATCCTGTTCATTGGACAGAAGGACTTAAGGGAAGCAGTTTGGACTGTCAGGCCTGTCTTTAAGGGTATCAGCCCAAAGAGACAGGCCCAACCATCTCTGAAGATCAGAACTTTCTTCCTCTTGCTATCTACTGCTAAAGACTTTGAATTTAAGAAAGCTAGCATCAGCATAGACAGGAATAAAAGAAACCCTCCATCATCCTGTGAGGCTTGGCCTCAGTTCAAAAGCTGAGAGAGGCTCAAACTTCATCTAGGGACATCCCTCTTCCCTCTTTCCTGATACCTCCCCAATCCAAACTTGTTATTAAAATTTATCTTTATTTGAATATCGCAGTCAGATAAGAGGACTAACATTTCAGGGGACATAGAGGGAGATGAACCTCAGGATAGCCATTCAACTATAAACTGTCCTTATTGGACCCCTGCTGGACAACTAAGTCTTGGGGGGAGGGAGGCTTGTCACTGAAGAGGGCCCATGTTTACCTGCTCTGGGGTATCTGCAACATCATTCTATAGAGAAGATGTTCCCTCAGGCTATCATTATCTATCATAAGTGCTAGCACTTATGATAGATATCAGGCTATCATAAGTGGCCCATTTCTCAGGAACCCCATTTGTCACAAATAGCCTCTTGGCAAGGGACATCTCTCTCCTTTTACCTCAGTGGCATCCATATTCCCTTTCTCCCTTCAACTCCTCCATTCCCTGCACAAAACCTTCAGTATCCCCTGTTCATTAAGCCTATCCATTTTCCCTTTAAATATTACATTAGCCCATATTAACCAAAGAAAATAAATCTACATGGAGGAAAAGAGGAAGACCAGGAGAACCAATATAAAAGGCAAGAACAAAATTAAGCTCAGCTTGATAATTAACCTGCCAAAACAACAATCTGGTACCAGTTTCATTAACTTCTCAACAATGGCCCTGATCATTGAGACTCACTGGGCCTTCTGAAAGGGGATTTCAGTAACATAAAAGACTGATGAACATAATTCAGAACCCACATACCACAGAACCCCTTTGGGTGAGAAAATAGAAGAAAAGAAGGGGCTCAGAAATGTATAATTAGTCATTTTTAGATAGGTGGGTATCTTCTTACATATAAATCAGTATTTTAATGGTAGTATAAATGACATTTCAAATTGAAAGCTTTGTGAAGTATTGAGATAGGAAGAATGACTAAGGAAACAACTCAAAAATGGAAGCTTGACAATACTCTCTTTAAAAAAATACTTCTTTCCTTTTTTCTGGAAAAAATTCTGATTGCCATTGTTCCCAATTTTTTTTTTGAGTCAGTGTTCATTAATATTGTCTTTAGTTTTCTTCTTTATCTTTCTCTGCTTTAGATATTTAGAATGGATTTATATCATAAATGGATAATGAGAATTTCTTTGTCAATTTTCTAATTGTCAACTAAGATTATTGACTTTGTGTTGGGATAAAAGTTGTTTTAGAAGGCCTCTGACATCCCTCCCAAGTGTGAGATTATGCAATCATAAAATCAAATATTTTTACTTGTAAGAAATATAGTGAAGTTTATTAATTTTCCTATTTTTAAAATATATATTTGGATTTTGAAAATTTATGCATTGTACATATATGCATTCATAAATTTATATGTAGTTAAATGTATATGCCATGCACTCATATATTAATATAACAATAACTCAGATTAAGAAATATTTATTGATAGAGTACTGTACCTGGCTTTAAAAACATATCTGTCATTTATTAATTAATAAGTTTATTATTATTATATGACCCTGGTTACATCATTTTACCTCTTTCTGTGTCCTTTCCCTTTCATATAAAACAGGGGAAATTATAGTATCTTTTTCCCAGTTTTGTTGTGAGGATAAATTTAAATAATATTTATAATGTGCTTAGTGGTTTATAAATTTAATTATATTATCATTAATATTAATTAGTATTTAGATGATAGACAGCAGGGAATAGTGTTTAGAGAGCTGGTCTCAGAATCTTAGAAAATCTGACATTAAGCTGTCCTGCTGACATATATTGGCTGTGAGAAACTGAGAAAGTCAGTTAACTTATTTGGTTATTTATTTTCTCAACCAAACAGGTTCTGAGAAATTTTAAGGACTAAACTACGTTCAACAGTCTTTAGTGTTATTGAAATCACCTTGCAGTAGGCTTCAGGCCTGAGTCAACTCCCTAAGACTATAAATTGCAGAGAATATATCAACCTTTATTGTTAGAAGGTTGTTATTTTCTTCTTCTAGAAATTCTGTATACCAATGAAATCACAGATCTTGCCCCTTTTCCTAGCTTACATAGCCATAATATGGATATGACATCATAGATGTGTGGATATTGATATTTCAGAGATAACTTCAGGTTTTTGAAGGTAATTCCATCTGTGTAAAATTCTGCTATATTCTTTTGTTGTTTAATTGTTTTTGGTTGTCAGACTCTTTGTGGTCCAATTTGGGATTTTCTTGGCAAAAAATATGAGTAGTTTGCCATTTCCTTTTCTAGTTCATTTTACAGATGAGGAAATGGAGGAAAACAGGTAAAATGACTTTTTCCAGGTTGCAGAACTAGTAAGTACCTGAGGCAAGATTTGAACAACAGAAGATGTCTAGGACTGAACTTCTATCCTCTGTGATACCTCCTTGCTCTTATTCATCCTTGCAAATTATCAACACTTCAAGAATTGATTGAAAAGTGAATTGTGTTCTTGTTATTTACCATAGTCTCTTTGCTCAGATTAGAATACCAATGGTTTGTTGAATGCAACTAGCAATGAGTTGACCTCACTCACATCCCATAGACATAAATTGCCTGAGGATAGTCCAGCTGATCCAAAACAGTAAAAAACTGGTTCTACTTTTTCTTTGAAAATTTTGCAACTGGAGCTCAATCTTCTGACCAGATGTCACCATTCCCCAAGTCTCTATGTTGCCAAACAGCTTATATAATAGGTTTGCTAGGTTGTGCCTTCAGTGAGAGTCTCTCCTGGTGAAGTTTATTTAAACTCTCACCTTTTCCTACTCCTGGCCATTGTAGTACTCTGATGCTGTTCAATGCACTGAATTATAATTCCTTTGTATCTAAAAAAGACCCTTGTTACTGCAGTCTTTGTAGTTTGTTTGTTTTTTAATTTTAGGCTGACAGGTTACTTGTCAAGTGATGAAATTTTTTTGTGACCATAAAAACTCAGGAAGATTATTGGTTAAGGAATGGAGAGATTAATTTGCATTGCTGAAAAAATAATATAGAAATTAAATCATAGATATGTTAACCTACATAATAATAACATGGATATCTGGACAAATGTAAACATGTGGAAATATTGAAAATTTATTTGATCTTTAAAAATTATGCTTCATTTTTGCTAACTATTTATATATAGATTGATCTCGATGATATTTAAACTACTATGTAATCAGTGTTTTGATTGAGGCTTCACTCCTGATCATCTCTGCTGTAATTTTCTTTAGCTATGGCACACATTCCTTCTTAGTAATTATGTAATTGATTCCCTTTTGTTTTTCTTTTGTAATATCTTGGTTAATTCATGTTCAATACATAGCTGCTTTCTTTTATGAAGAAACAATCAGTACCATACTCTCATTTCTGCAAAATAGTCTGGTTATTGATCATTTTCTCCTTCTATTCAGTACTCATTTGTCCCTAGCTTACAGTTACAGGGCTTCTTCAACTCTGAAAAGAACTTATTCACATTCACGGTTGAGGTTTTTTTTTTTCATAACAGATCTATTCATTTTTATTTCAACTTCATAAAAATCTCATATGATTTTGGGAAAATGTTCTAAAAATATTCTTACTGGTGTGTCCTCTGCATTTAGAAATAGTTTTCTTGGTGTAAAAAGGAGTTAAGCAACTATTCTTTGAAATAAGTTTTGTGCTAGTGAAATTAAATATGTAAAACATTCAGTCCCAGTTGTTTTGCCCCAAGGGTAGGCAGAAAGAAAACAACTTTGTGGTGAATATTTTTTTGCTTTAAGAGACAGAAGAAGAAAATATGTTCTTCTACATATGTAATCAGTATTCATTGGTTATGAGTCATTTCCTTACCTAGAAAGCCCTAGGCAATTACTTGAGGAAGAGGCAAGCAAGAACTTTTTTGGAATTTTGGAATAACCCTAACTCCAGCATTGCAAACACCTAAGGAACAAATTCATTCATGCAGATCTTCACCTAGGAAAGCTCAGATGAATTGAATGAGCTTATCATTATGGTATCCTACAGACAAAAGTGATGAAATATTTCGACTAAACATATATAGGGAGTTTTAAGTTCCTACTGTAAGAAATATATAAATTTTTTCTTTTAAATTATTCTTTCAGTGGAAGTCAATTGCCTTTAAACTAGTGCAGGCTTTTAAAAAATAATGTCTAAAATACAAAGCAAATCATCTATCACACTCTACCATCTTGTCATCATGATAATCATAAATTCATCATGATCCATCATAAATATATGGAAATTGTGGAGGGTCATCAGTGATATAGTGGATAGAGAAGTGCCCTCAGGCATAAGAATGTCCAGGTTCAAGGCTAGGTTTATTATCTACTCTCTAAGATTCTATGTTGCAGAGAAAACATTGATTTGAATTATTGGAAGAAGTTTCTTTCCCTGGGAATTCCCTTTATCTATGAAATCATGAATGTAATTTTGAAAAACAGAGATCATATTGCCAAAGCACCTGTCATCTCTCAAGATATAGAGTATACATGTTTTCAATCAAATTCATGAAAAGGATTTGATTGTTAAAATGTGTCTTTAAACTATATGTAGCAAGGGCTGTTCTCCACATGGGGAATAGTGTGAGGGTGTCATCATGCAGCAAATCAAAAGACAGTGAGAAAATGTCCAAGATCAGCAAAAGTAGAAAGTTTCTTGCAAAAATAATGTATTCCAATAGCCATCTGTCACTTGAAGTGAGGCTTCTCCTTCACATTTGGCAAGGAGATATCAGTGTTTTGCATGAAGGGAGGGAAAAGAGCCATTTTTCACTTCTTTCCCCACTCAGTTCTCTTCTAGAAATGCTACGGTTTCTGCCAGGAGGAGAAGCAAGGAGTTGGCTGCAGGATTTTAACTATTCTATTTTCCCCTTAGATAGAAACTACCAGTATAGAAGTATAAATATCTACTCCCTTAAATGCCATTAGTCTAGAGAATATGGCTTTGAGGTTCAAGATACATTTCTGAAAGCTGATTATTATGGAGGAAAGTGAAATTCAAGTTTTATATCCAAAATCTGACACATTTCCCACCAAATACCAACTCTATTATGAGCATACATAGCAAGTTGCAAAGAAAGCAATTATCTAAGTAGATAAAACAGAAATCAGAAAAAGTTAATATAAGAGAATATAGAACTGACAATGCAAAGTGAAGGAGCTCACCTATTGGGAGTGATATAAATCACAGAGAGAGACAGAGAAAGATTTCACACAAGAGAGAGAAACATCTGGAGTTTTTCAACTCTTCTCAAGTCACCTTTTTCTTAGGATCTTATTTTCCAATAAACAATCTGAAGTCGAGTTGTCGTAAAATTAAATTTATATCTCTAATAATAAAATATTATATTTAGGAGATTTATTAAATGATTATTAGAAATCAAGGAATAAAGAGGATACAAAATAAAAACCACGTGCCCATGATTGGTTAGCTATTTTCAAATTTTCCCCACCTTACCACCATCATTGCTGATTCTACATCATGCAAGAAGAGAGAAAGAGTGGGAGGCGTTACTGCCAGTAAAATACCAAAAACATGCTCTTGCCAACGTGGAGATGCAGGATAGATTATAGGGAATTCTGGGAAATACCAAGGACTTCTGAGGAATGAAGTCTAAGGTTCAAGATCTCCATTTATACATTGTGATCATCCATCTTCTCTCTTAAAGCTTGAAGTTAGAAGTGCCAGAAGCTCCAGAAGCTACCGCAGAGCCTGAAGAGACATGAAGGGTCTCACACTCTCTTCTCCCCTGCTCTCCAAACTCTTCCCTTGTCCCTTACATAGGTTCAATACCTTGGTTTCTACTAGTGAGGAGAAAATATCATATCATGGGGCTTTACCAGAGTTACTTATAAGACAGTTGGCACAGCTGGAAGAGGCAACTGAAGCAGTAATCATTGTACCCAAAGTATAGCACTTAGCATTCATCATCTGCCCCAGACCACAATGCTGCCATTGTTTCATAGAGCATGGCTGTCATATTGAGAGAAGGTAACTGTGTTAATTAGAATCTTGAACCCTTGGACTACATTTCCCACAATTCCTTTTCCCTTTCATGGATGTGTCGCAGGAATTTAGGCTTAGGGTTATGTAGGCACATACAAGTACATGAAAGGAAAAAGGAATTGTGGGAAACATAGTCCAAGGGTTCAAGATTCTAATTAATCCAGTAACAATTATCTCTACGAAGCTCTATAGTTTTGGTACTAAGCAGTGTGTGCTCTTTAGACTGATGTAAGCTGATTCAGATTGGTTTCTCCAGCATATTTTATGCAAAGAAACTGCTATGTTCTTGTCCTGTGATTGTGATATAGCCGTCCAGGCTTTCTCTAGACACCCGAAAACCCCAGAAAGTTTCCTAGGTCAGAGAGTACATAAATAATTCATTTTTCTTTGTATTCCTGATATGCTAAGGGAAGATGACTTTGAGCTGAGAGGAATACCCTCTCTGGCCTGTCCCCTCATTCTTGATGAACACAGATAGGCACCTCCCAGTTTGTAGCTTCTGATAATCATCTGTTTTATATACCAGGAATCTGATTATCCCCCAAACTGAACAGTTCACTCCCTTTTGACTTTGAGGCATAGCACATAATCTCATGACCCATCTCGGGTTCCAGAGACCCAATAACCCACCATTATCATCCTATCTCTAATCATGTAGGCCCTGTTGTCAGGAGAGTATAAATATACCAAATTCTATCTCCTCTAGGAGGCAGTATCCCACCTGCACACCCTGTCTCCTTTGGTCATTTGACTTACATTTAAATAAATAAATTGCTTTTATTTTTAAACTAGCTATTGGAGTCAGTCATTCCTGACCAGGGTACCTATCCAGATCCAGGGTTTTAGGTCAAAGCTCTCCCACATCAGTCCCAGAAAATAAAATGGGGAGAAATAAATATATATTAAATACCTACTATATTCTAGAAATTGTGCTAAATACTTTATCAATAGTGTGCCATTTAAAGTTGTATGGGAATGGATGATATGACCAAGTTACTTTTTATAATACCCAGAAGTCTTCTCTGAAGTTTAATACAAAAACATGGACTCTATACACAGAAAAAAAATAATGTAACTTTACAACCACCTCCACCCCCACAACAATTATAATGAAAGAATTAAAGGAAGGGGAAGGAATCACACAATTAGTAAGGTCGGAACAAATGAATGCTCAAACACTCAAAAATTGGTCCACATATATTATGTCATTTATTCTGATTTTCTATTGCTTTTCTACTTTTTTGGACAGGTATATTTTTTATTGCTTGTGAGTAATATACGTTCACTAAAAAAGGTAAATTGAGATTGTAAATATATTAAAATTCTTAATTTTATATAAATATATATATATCACATATATATATTTATACAAATATAAATAATTAAAATTCTTAATAAAAATTAAAACAATTCTTTTATCTACTCCTCATCTCCCATTAAAGGGATCTCTGAGGGGTTCAAGTCACTAGGATTTAGTCTGCTGCTATGGTGATATATCTCATACAAACCTGGACACCAATATTTCCCCCACACCTTTCATTGTATTATCTTTTCACATAAAGTATGTTCTCTTTCGGATTCACATCATAGAGTGGACACTGATACTTACTTGGGAAAGTTAGAGTCCAGGCTTTATGATTTGAATCATAAAGATGCGAGCATGAATGAATAAGTGTTTATGTTTGCTCAGTCAGTTTCAAATTAATGTGGTAGATGACTGTCAGGGGAAATTTTTCTATGTCCCTGATGGAGCTCTTCCTGCACAATGAGTCCTGTTAAATGATCCCTGTCAGAGACATCTCTCATCCTTGGCTAACAAAAATAGAGTTGTGCTGAATAATATTCTCTTTAGCATTCTGAATTCAACAGATGGTACCAAATGGTCAGTATTTTAAACAAATTCTTGCAGGTGGGATATGCTGCTGAGGCTCTATATCAGTTTTATTCTCTCTTCCCCTCAGTGCTCTATTCATATGAATAGTGTTGTGTACACTGTATTATTCTCAGAACAAATATAAATGTGCACGTTACGAAGTATGAAATATAGATATACATTTCCTAATCCCTCATAATAATAGCATTTAGAGCTAGAAGTGTATATAGATAGCATCTAACCTAATGCCTTAGTTTGTAGAGGTAAACACACATAAACATACATATACCAAAAAAAAAAAAAACTGAAGCCACAGAAGTGGAAGTTACTAATCACACATTTAGAGCTAAAAGGAATTCCAGTTTTTATCTGTCTTTAAATCTTCATTGTACAGAAAAGGAAACTGGCTAGGAATATCAAATAACTTGCCCAAGGGGACATGGTCAGAATTTGACAAATTTAGAGTGCAAAACCCAATCTCTTGCTTCTAAATCCACTGTTATATTTTATTTGACTAAAATCACACAATATTTAATACACAGACTTTATAATTTAATGATTTCTTCTAATTCTAATTCAAAATCACATTTGCTTTGCCTCCTTTACTAAATAAACTATCTCTTTTAAGTTTCTCTCTCTCTCAATCTCTGTCTCTCTCTCTCCTACTTTCTCCAGAGTATAACCTAGAATAGATCTTGAATAAAACTTTATCCTCTGTTTTACTGCCAGAAGGTCTGATGGAATATGGAAAGCATTTATCATAGAATATTCTCCATATTTTATTTATATTCATATTTAACAAAATGAAGAGGAAAAAATAAAAAAAAAACAAAGTGGAAAAAGGTTAAATTTAAATATGATCCTTTACTCAGCCTGCAATAAATTCCTGGTTTGAAATTAATATGGTCTCTCCTGAGTGCTGGTAGCAGAAGATTCATTTTTCTCAATAGAGATAAGTAGGTAGTGGACTGTATAGAGCACAGATCAAGAGACAAGAAGACCTCAATTCAAATCTATTCTTAGACCTTAGACGCTGGGCAAGTTACTTAACCTCATTTGCCTCAATTTATTCACCTGCAAAATGTATGTAATAGCATCTACTTCCTAGAGTTTTAAGTCCCAAATGAGATAACATTTGTAAATATGAAATTGAGATTAACTCCATCCTACTTATTATTTAGAATTTTAGCCACCAGGAATGTATACACCCCGACTTAAGGATTGAGTGTGGAGAAGGAAGGTCTATGACCTACATGTTCTAGCAAGTGAAAAATCAGAAACAACTGACTGACCCCTGGGCTTTGCTCACTTTACCTCAGGTGAGTTTATACAAGTCTTTTCAGGTTTTTCTGAATTCATCCTGTTCATCATTCCTTAAGGTACAATAGTATTCCATTATAGCCATATACCCCAACTTGTTCACTCATTTCCTTAATGATGGACAATCCCTTACTTTCCAATTCTTTGCCATAAGAAAAGGGATTGTAAATATATTTTGGTACTGGTAAGAGCTTTCCCCTTATCTCTAATGTCTTTGGGATACAGATTTAGTGGTGGTATTGCTGGATCAAAGGGTATACAGAATTTTGTGGGCCTTTGAGCCTGGACATATATATTGCTCTCCAGAATAGTTGTATCAGTCTGTAGGTGTCACAGTGGATGATGTACCCATAAGTAAACTAAAATTGTTACTTTGAATATTATTGCCAAAGCAAGGATCTAGGAAAAACAAGATATTGTTGCAAAAACATTTTCTTCTTGTGACAATATCAGAAAACCTTGTATAAGTTAATTATTTCATTAACAAATTCCTAATTTTCTACCTATAAGAAAGATGTGGTGGCACCCCTAATTCCTAGATGGTCCACAGGTCAAAGATTATCCTTGGCCTCCTGCTACAGATGTGGTACATAAGGAATTCCACCCTTACAGTGCTAGCTGGATAAACAAAAGACCTGCCTCCAAGCTCTAAATGTGTTTACATAGTACTGAGATAAGGTTCTTAGCACAAGAGGAAAACCCCTGTTTAGCATCTCTAACATTTCTAGGTTCCTTCTGTTTTTCATATCAATCATCTCAAACATCTGTAGGCTTCTCAAGATAAGTGACTTACACATATTTATGATTAGTATGTCATAAACAATGTTCAAGTCCCCAGACTCAAAGGCATCTCACTATGTCCCCTGGATTATCCCTCTCCTTATCTTTCTTTTTCCTAGAAACATATCCATGAATGTATTCATGAGCTTTACCTGTAAGGAGGATTTAACAAACCTTTGTTTAATCTGAACTTTGTTGCTATCTCAAAAGTATTCCTTTGAAGGAGCCATCTGTATTGCTTTCCCTTGTCTGTTCCTATTTTATTTCCTCACATCCATCATATATCTATGCGTACTGATTTTCCTAATAAATACTTCAGCTAGAGCTACAGCCAGTAGCTGCCTGCTCAAACCCTCAATAAGTCTGTTTCATCTTTGCATTTTTTTTTGTGCCATCCAAACTGAGCTGTTCCTCTCCAGTACCCTGTGGTGTTTCCCTGTCTGTGCTGAATGCAACATCAGTTCATAGTTCCCCCCAAAGTGTACTAGTGTCCCAGCTTTTCCACATCCCTTCCAACATTTATCATTTTCCTTTTTAGTCATGTTAGCCAATTTGATAGGTGTGAGGTGGTACCTGAGAGTTGTTTTAATTTGCATTTCTATAATCATTACTGATTTGGAGCATTTTTTTCATTTTACTAGGGATAATTTTAATATCTTCCTCTGAGAACTGCCTGTTCATACCCTTTTCCAGTTAGGGAATGCTTGGTATTCTTATAAATTTGACTTTGTCCTTCATAAATTTGAGAAATGAGGTTTTTGTCAGAGACACTTGCTATACATTTTTACCAAATTTCTTATTTCTCCTATAATCATGGCTGCATTGGTTTTATTTGTACAAAAATTTTTAAATTTAGTGTAATCATAATTATCTGTTTAATTTTTCATAATGCTCTCAAATGTCTTGTTTGGTTATAAAATTTTCTTATGGTCTTTTGATGGTTTGTTCAATTTCTTTTTCCTGTGATAGTTAAGTATTTTATTTCCTCTTTTGTTAATCTGGGTAGTTTTGATTTTTATGATTATTCATCTATGTCATTTAGATTGTCAGATTCATTGGAATATATCAGATAAAATTACTTCCAATAGTTGCTTTAATTTGTTCTTCATTAGTTGTGATTTTGCCTTTTTCATTTTTGATAGTGATAATTTGTTTTCCCTTTTTTAATCAAGTTTACCAATGTTTTATCAATTTATTTTTCATTAAAAATCATCTCCTAGTCTTATTTATTAGTTCAGTACTTTTATTACTTTCAATCTTATTAATCTTACCTTTAATTTTTAAAATTTCCAATTTGATCTTTCATTGAAGATTTTTAATTTTTTCCTTTTCTAGCTTTTTTTAGTTGCAAGTCCAGTTTATTGATCTGTTCTTTCTCTACTTTATTGATATGTACCTTTAGAGATATGAATGTCACACTAAATATTTTGAATTTCATAAATTTTAATATTTTGACTTTTCATTGTCTTTTTCTTTGATGAAATAATTTTTTGACATTTTATTCTTTGGCATATTCATATTTTATGACATTTTGTTTCTATTTAAATTTTAGTTTTTCTGCTGCCCTTTGTTGACTATAATTTTTATTGCATTATGATCTGAAAAGTATGCATTTAATATTTCTGTTTTTCTAAATTTGGGTATGAGATTTTTATTCCCTATTATAGAGTCAATTTTTGTGAATGTACCATATAATGCTGAGAAAAAGATGTATTACTTTCTATTCCTAATCAGTTTTCCCTAGAATTCTATAATATCCATTTTTTCTAAAGTTCTATTTACCTCTTCAATGTCTGTCTAGTCTATTTTTTGTTGTTGTTGGATTGATCTACTTCTAAGAGTAGAATCTTGAGATCCACCACAGTAAACTTTTTCTATATTTTCTCTCATAAATCTTGTAACTTTTCCTTTAGGAATCTGGATCCTATGCCATTTGGTTCATGTATATTTAATATTGATATCATTTCATCATCTATGGTACATTTATCATTATGTGATTTCCTTCATTATGTTTTTTAATTAAATCAATTTTTATTCTTGAGTTGTCTGAAATCATCACTACCCCTCCTTTTTTTCATTTTAGCTGAGGTATTATATATTCTGCTCCAGCCTATTACTTTTACTCTGTGTTTCTCCTTGTTTTAAATGTTTCTTTTGGACATCATATTGTGAATTCTGAATTTTTATCCACTCTGCTGTTATTTCCATTTTATGGGTGAGTTCTTCCCATTCATATTCATAGTTATGATGACAAATTGTGTGTTTCCTTTCATTTTACTTTTAATGTTTACTCTTTCTCTCTGTCTCTCTGTCTCTGTCTCTGTCTCTGTCTCTCTCTCTCTTTCTCTCTCTCACCTTTCCCTGTTCACAGATGTTTTGTTTTTGATGATAGCCTCTCCCAATTCCACTTCCTTTATGTCCTTGTCCCTCTCCCAACTGTCTCTTTATCTTTCTACTTCCATATAGGTTAAAATAGGTTTCTATTGCTGATTGAGAGTGGGTATTATTCACATTTTTAGCTAGCTTTAATATGGGTAAGGTTCAAGCATAGCCACACTCCATCTTCTTCTTCTTTGTATTTGCCTCTAATGTACCTCTTAAAGAGAAATAAATTACTCACTTCTATCTGTCCTTTTCTCTTTTTCTGATGTGTTCCTCTTTCCCATCCCTCTTTTAAATTTTTTTTTGGGGGGTAGAAGGTTCATCTTATTCAGCTTCATCTTTCTTTTTATGCATACTCCTTTTAATTGCTCTAATAGCGACAGTTATTGAATATTTTAAGTACTTTAGGTATCTTGCCTAATTTAAGTATCTTATTTTTCTAAAGTACAATACATCTTAATAATTTCAGTTACTGCTTTCCCTGCTCTTAATGTGCTTGATTTAACATTTTTGAAATCCTTACATTTTTATTTTGTCTTTTTTGCTTCACTTGAGTGTTGAATTTGCTCATCAAATTTTCTTTCAGTGTTTTTTTTGGTTTTGTTTTGTTTTTTGGTCAGGCAAGTCTCAAGTTCCTCTATTTCTTTATTTCTTTAAATTCAAATTCTGTCCCTCCCTGGAGATTATGCTCAGTTTTGCTGATATATATATATATATATATATATATATATATATATATATATATATATATATATATATATATATATACTTCCCCCCTTTGGCCTGGGAGTTCTAAAATTTGGCTATAATAATCCTGAGGTATTCTATTTTAGGGTCTCTTTTCAGGAGATAATTGGTAGATCCTCTCATTTTTAAATTTTTCATTGTAATTTGAAGATATCAAGGCAGTTTTCCTTGATGCTTTCTTGTAATATGGTGTCTGCAACTTCATTGCCTCTGGTAGAGTAACACAATGTTGGGCTGCTCCATGTTCTTCTGGTTCTCATAGATGGTGTGTTGCTTAGGTCAATCTTTCTTCTTATCCCAGTGCGGCATGTTTCTCTAGCTTCCTTTTTAAAAAAAAATTTTTTTTTTTGGTATGTGTGAAAGAATTGGGCATGTGGAGTATCCTTTATTTTGCCATCCTAGACATCCTAATAATTAATTTTAATAGAAATGACAATATCAAGTATAGATACCTTGCTTCGAAAATACCTGAGTGCCCTTATTATCTTCCAGTTTCCATGGTCACAGAATAATTTTGCTTTTTATCTAACAAGTTCTCTGGTACAGGAAATCCTCTCAGCTTTAGAGAAGTCTAGGTCTGAAACCCTTACACTTGGAAATACATAAACTTGGAATCCCCCACAAGACAAAATTCATAGTCATTGCTGCCCAAGAAATTTTCCTTCTTTTCCAAGAATGCTAAATCTTCTAAGCTAAATGCTAAATTATAATAAAAGGAGATGAAAATTTTCCAACCTCTATATAGCATCTTAGGGTTCAACATCATTATCCATGAACTCATCTTTTGAAATGAAATGTCTTGTGCAGGTCTACCCCTGCCATATATGCCTGTATCAAGTTCCCTATCAACTACATCTCTGACTAAGACATTCTTTCACCTCTCTAATATGAAGATTACATTTAACTCTTCCCTGATTGTGAAAATGAAATTAACTCTCCTGCCCATTTTTAGATTTAATCACTGAAAGTGTAAACACCCTACTTAAAGTTGAGTGGGGAGATCTGCCCATTTTTAGATATAATCCCCAAAAGTGCAAACATATCACTTAATCATTTAGTGGGAAGGTCTGTGTCCCATATGTGCAATGTGATGAATCAGAATCAACTGTCTCCTGGGCAGTCCTAAGCAAGATTCCAGACTATGATTTGTCCATGGAGTTAGGCAAAGGAAGTGATACAAAAGAAAGTGTCTTTAAAAAGAATTACAACTTCCTGTGAGAGAGAGTTCTTCATTCTTTGGAGTTGAGACTGGAGAAGAACCTGATGACTGGACCTGATACCCTGTTCCTGGTGAGGCTGACTCCTTTCCTGGATTTTCTGAAGAGACTAGCCTCAGGAGAGACCTACCTCTTTTTATTTTTTATTTTTTAAATTTTATAATATTTTATTTGATAATTTCCATTCATTATTCATTAAAGACAAAGATCATTTTCTTTTCCTCCCTCCCCCACCCCCCATAGATGATGCATGATTCCACTGGGTATCACATGTGTTCTTGATTTGAACCCATTGCCATGTTGTTAATATTTGCATTAGAGTGTTTGTTTAGAGTCTCTCCTCTGTCATGTCCCCTCAACAGCTGTAGTCAGGCAGTTGCTTTTCCTCGGTGTTTCTACTCCCACAGTTTGTCCTCTGCTTATGAATAGTTTTTTTTTCTCCTAGATCCCTGCAGATTGTTCAGGGACATTACAACACCACTAATGGAGAAGTCCATTACGTTCGATTATACCACAGTGTATTAGTCTCTGTGTACAATGTTCTCCTGGTTCTGCTCCTTTCGCTCTGCATCACTTCCTGGAGGTCGTTCCAGTCTCCATGGAATTCCTCCACTTTATTGTTCCTTTTAGCACAATAGTATTCCATCACCAACATATACCGCAATTTGTTCAGCCATTTCCCAATTGATGGGCATCCCCTCATTTTCCAATTTTTGGCCACCACAAGGAGCGCAGCTATGAATATTCTTGTACAAGTCTTTTTGACCTACCTCTTGAGAGAGACTTCCCCAGGTCCTCGGTTTTGCCGAGATCTCTCCAGCCAAGAACTAACTTTCCCTGCCTGGGTTGAGCCAGGGCCTGGGAGTATATTACTTAGTGCTTGGGCTAGCTATCTCACCCTATCCACTTTCTGATTTTCTTACTTCACTCTTTCTATATTTTGTAAGTAAATTATAAATAAACCTCTTTGGAATAAATTAAATTCCTGGGGACCCTATTTTAAATATAATCCAGTCCAACCTTTTTTTTTTAATAAAAATTCATCTTTTTCCCCCTTACACTAACAATCCAATGTCTTTTTAGGTGAAAGTGTGGAGGAAAGTGCAAAGGGGAAAAAATACATTGAAAAGGAGACTGAAGATGTCAAAAAACAAAAGTAAAGAGAAAAAGTCATTATTCTTTCTTATAGATTGGCACATATAGGTGGCTAGATAGCTATATTTTTATGTTCCATATGGTCCCAGTCACTGGAAACCAAGAAGGAGTTAAAAACTCTCACTTTCTCCAGGTGTCAAAAACCAATTCTTTTGATTTCTAGCTATGCCATTTAATAGTTACTTGACCTTGGGTAAATGACAATATTTAGCATCTGTGTTCTATAGAAGGAGAAATATGTCCATATTTAACACTATGGCATTGGATTAGTCACTTGACCTCTTTGGACTTCATTTACCTTATCTATAAAATGAATGACATTTTTCTATGTGATCTTTGGTATCTTCTAGCACTTATTGTCCTTTGATTCTTTGATTAATTCCTTTTGAGTATATTAGATCTTGCATTAGAAATAAATCGAATGGAAATGTATTAAATGGAGTTTATAATTTATCCCCATCCTATCACAATGTCATGCTATTAAAATAAAATTTAGTTGGGTAAATACCACACACATACACATATGTATATACAAACACATATGTGTATATAGATATGTATGTATTTTTGTATTTTTAATTTTAAGGAAGCAACCATGGGGAAAATAATCAAATGAGAAGGTGACATTTGAAAATAAAAAAGTCTCCCTGCAAAAAAGATTATCTTACCAGTGTCATGAATGCTTTAACTGTAACAGTCTTGAATCTCAGAGAAATGCTGTTGTTAACTCAGAGAAGCTAACTAAATGAGCATGAACTCTTGTTTATTTCACATAATCTTGAGTTCAGGTTAGCAGAATTTTCCCAAGATGTTTTTCTTCACCTCCATGAAATCAGGTCCTTTGAGAAAGATGAGGTGGCAGGGAGGTGTTGACATGGGATGTTATTCTTGGTGGGAATCAAGCATTATATAAATGGAATGGAGGGCATTTTATTTGTGAAGTTGTTTCCTGGGTAATAGAGGAGGGTCATGTAACTTGGCTTTTAAGGACCTAACTTTACTTATTAGTTCACCTAAAAAGAAGACATCAATATTTAATTGATGGTTATGCTGATTGGGGAGGTGGAGGTGAGACTTTTCCCATCTGGTCTGTTCAAGATAAGAAAAGGGAAGGCTGGTCTTATGCAAGATTATAAATTAGACAAAATTTTCTCAATTCCTCTTTCATGTATTCCTTCAAACAATAATAAAGGATGGAGTAAAAAATGGTCATGCATGTTAGTAAGGTTTTCCTAGTCTGGAGGGAAATCAAAAACAAAAATAAAGTTATATCAATTTAATTAAGTTTTAAATATAGATAAAATATAGATAGCTAGATAACCAACATATGAAGAGATACATAGATTCATATATTTACAAGAAATTAAACTAAATATACTTAAATATATATGCATATCTATCTATATGTTGCATGTGTGTTAGTATATATCTCTAAATTTATATACCTCTGTTAAGTGTGTATGTGTGTGTATAATAACCCCCACACACACATCCATTCACATCCATATGTTTCCACAAAAGTCCTATTTTGATGCTTCATTTTCCCAGAGAAGTAAGCCTAGATTATAGAAGGCTCTGTTATCAAAGCATAGACTATGCTATCTTCTATCAATCTGAAAAGTCTTTGATTATGGCCCTTGTTAGAGATTCTGTCTACTATATAGCAACAAGATTAGAGATGGAGAAAGTCAAAACCCCCAAATTGGTCAATAAGTGATAAAATAATTGGCCCCTAAAAATCCATGAAATAGAAGAAAAAATATATAAACTAATCATAGTGCTATAAAAATTCCTTCTATTTCTACCTTAAGAGGCAAATAAAAAAGGATTAAAATGGAGCTACAAAAATACATTTTAAATCAATCTATAAACATTAATTAATAATTGGTATTCATGGATATATCTTGCGTAGAAAGTCCAACAAGTTTATCTACTTCTGGGGGAACTGAACTACATCTATATTTGCATCCTGATTATAAATGAAACTAAAAGATAAATAATTGACAGCTAGATGGAAGAATGGATCCAAGTTCTCAAAGATGTAACTAAAGAATTGCATTTAGTTTAAAGCCAGTAGGGAATTTAGAGATCATTTAGCAAAATTTTCATCTTATATAAATATGGAAACTGAAAGTGAGAGTATCAATCATGTGCTTATTTTCACAGAGCCACAATTTCAGTCACCTAGAAAACATTTACTCTTGCATAAGTTAACAGCCCACTATTGCCAAACTAAGCACATACTCTTAGTCTGCATCTTTTTCTGCTTTGGATCATGAATACTCTCATTCAACTTGCCTATTAGGATTAAAATTCTGATTATACATTTCATTAATTTCCTTCATATCCAATTGGTTCCCAAGTTCTATGGATACTATTTTCATGTATCTTTTACATTTTCCCCTACCTTTTATGCTCATTTCTTTTACACTAGCACAAGTCACTTTATCAGAATATTATTAAAGTTTTTTAACTGGATTTTCCTATCTGCCATCCCTCTTAACTACCTAAGCCATGTTTCACATAATACCAGGCTAATATTAACAAATGGATCTGATTATGTCATTTCTCTATTTAATAGTCTGTAATTGGTCCCTATTGCCTACCAGGTCAAATATAAATTCCTTGTTTAGTGCTCCATGTTTAAACCCCCTACAGTTCAGCCTCATTTTACTGTTACAATTTCATTTCATATTATTCCTAACAAAATGATCTTATTGTAACCATATTATTTTGTTCTATATCTCTGCTTTAGGATATTCTCCATTTATAGAATCATACGATCATAGATTTCTAATTGCATGGGAACAGAGGCCTTCAAAAATAATTCCTCATTTTGTAGATTAGGATACTGAGGGTACATATCAAGTAGCAAGTGCTTGGGGTGGTATTTAAATTTAAATCTTTCAATCTTTCTCATTTTGCATTTAATGTTCATTCCTCTAGTCCATGCTATATCCAAATCCCTTTCAACTTTCTGACTTTTGCCCAACTAAAATACCGTTTCATAAAACTTATATATATATATATATACACACACACACATATATTCTTTTTTGTTTTGTTTTTTTAGGATTAGGCCTGTGATTCCATCTACCAATACAGATTTTCCCCTGATCCTCAACATTAAATTTGAGAGTTAGATCATTAGAATTAGCCTTAGAGAGTTTTGATTTTTTTTTTCATGGGAGGTCTAAGAAGATAGATATCTTTCTCAGGGATACATATGTCAGAGATGAGAGTTGAACAGAGTATTTTGGAACCTAGATCTAGCTGTCCATACATCACTCAGTGTTCCTTCTCAAAATAGTGGTAGTCTCTCGGTGACTGAGAATGACTATTGTCTTTGTGCATTATCATCTATTGATGTACCCTCATATGGCTTTGGAGTCCAAAGACTGAGGCGCAGAGCTTGTGGCACATGGGGCCTGGGACACCAGTTGTTACGGGAGGTGCAGCTGTGGCCTGGTGTCCCCGTTCACGCGCAGTGGCAAGACGTTGACGTTGTTCATCTTCAAAGGTGGTGGCGGCATGGTTAATGTGGGTTCGCCAGCTGCTTCTGTCAGAGGCAGCGAGTTCTAGTTGCTTTGGTGTAATGCCAGCCCACTTCAAGTTGGACTTTAGCTGATCCTTGAATCTTTTCTTTGGTCGGCCTTGTTTCCTGAGTCCAGCTGACAGTTCACCATAGAATACCTGTCTTGGTATTCGCTGTGGGTCCATGAGGATGACGTGTCCAGACCATCGTAGCTGGGTTTTGAGGACCATGACTTCGATGCTGGTGGAGTTGGCTCTGTTGAGGACTTCCTGGTTGGTGATTTGGTCCTGCCATCGCATCCTCATGATTGACCGGAGAGAGCATTGGTGGAATTGCTCCAACTGTTTCATGTGCTTCCGGTACAGTGTCCATGTCTCACAACTGTACAGGAGTGAGCTGAGGACCACTGCGTTGTACACTTTGAGCTTCGTTGCAGTGCTCACACCACTGTGTTGGAGGACTTTGCAGCTCAGCCGCCCAAGTGCCTGGCTGGCCTTTTGGATCCTGGCATTGATCTCGTGGTCTAGGGACCCGTCATTGGTGATGGTGCTGCCCAGGTACTTGAAAGTGTTGACATTAGAAAGCTGCGTGCCATCGATTATGATGCACGGCTGGTTCGTTGGCCTCCCTGGTGCAGGTTGAAACAGCACCTCTGTTTTGCTGAGGCTGATAGTCAGGCCAAACAGTTTTGTTGTGGTGGAGAACCTGTCCACAATGGTTTGGAGATGATTTTCTTGGTGGGCCATGAGAGCATAGTCATCTGCGAAGAGAACTTCCAGGATGAGTCTCTCTGTTGTCTTTGTTTTTGCAGTCAGGCGGCGAAGGTCAAATAGTGAGCCATTCAGTCGGTATTTGATGTAGACACCCAGGTCTAGATCCAGCATAGCATGTCGTAATACCTGGGTGAAGTATAGGTTGAATAGTACCGGAGCAAGGATGCAGCCTTGTTTCACGCCATTGGAGATGCTGAAGTGATCGGAAGTCTCTCCACCAGATAGGACTTCCCCTGTCATGTCGATATGAAAGAGCTGGATCAGTTTGACGAATTTTGCTGGGCAACCGAGCTTGCTGAGGATCACCCCAATGCATCCCTGTTCACTGTGTCGAATGCCTTTGTCAGGTCTATGAAGACAATGTAGAGACTCAGGTTCTGCTCAAGGCATTTTTCTTGCATTTGCCTCACCGTGAAGACCATGTTGATGGTGCTGCGATCTGGTCAGAAGCCACATTGTGATTCAGGCAGGTTCTGCTCTGAAACAGATGACAGGAGTCTGTTGAGTATAACACGGGCAAGGATCTTTCCAGCAGTGGAGAGTAGTGAGATGCCTCTGTAGTTGTCACAGGCTGCTCGTGTTCCTTTGTTCTTGTATAGGGCTACGATGGAGGCATCTCTGAGTTCTGGGGGCATGTCTTCCTCTTCCCATATGCTGGTCAGCACTATGTGAAATGCCTGGAGCGCCTTTCCATTTAAGGCCTTGTACACCTCGGTTGGGATCCCGTCTTTACCAGGTACCTTGCCTGCACTCATTTGTTTAATGGCTTTTTGGACTTCCTCTATTGAAGGAGGGACTTCAACTTGTTCAATGGTGCGTTCTTGGGGGATCTGATCAAGGGCGCTTTGGTCGACTGAAGAGGGTCAATTGAGAAGCTGACTAAAGTGTTCTTTCCACAATTACAGCTATTACTTAAATACTTGAAATACTTTGCTGCTAGTTGAAAGGAAATTCTTGATTCTCAAATCTATTCTGAATTTGCACTTGTGAAAAGGGAATCCTTTGTTCTCTTTGCCTAGTTGGAGTTAGTATTTTGGAATAACAATAACTTAAGTACCCTTACTTAGTCCCTCACTAGATTGAAGACAGGATTAACTCTCTTTTGTCTACTTTTGAATTAATCAAAAAAAGCAAATACACCCATATTTAACCCTAAAGTAAGGGAAGTCCACAAACTCTTACTTGGAGAAGGAGAGTTAACACATTTAGAGGTGAGAAGCCAACAAGGTACCTGGAAGAGCTCAACCCTTTTTTTGAACTCAAGCAGCCAAAAATTTTTGAATTCTTTTAAGAGTTCACATACTCAGAACCATGTGAATCCAAAGGTGAACACTCAGAAATATGTGACTCCTAGGAGAAGAGTTGCCACCTTCAGAGGATGAGAGGTGTGACAGTTTTAGAAAATGTCATTGGCCCCTCTGAAGAGGGGTGGGGATAGGAAACCACCATAAAAGCAACAAAATCCTTTGGCTGGGGCACGCTGATGAAGTTGAATCTCTTGGAGATAGTCTTCAAGGGAACCTAATTGGAGACTGCAATGTGGATCCTGACTTCAACTTAGACTCTGACTCCTGGACTACTTGGTTGGGTGAGAGAAAAGGCTGATTCTCTTCCTAGTTTCCTAAGAGACTAGCTTCCATTTTAGAGGAAGCCATATGATTACTCACTATTGACCCTCCTAGCTGAGAACTATTATAGGTATTTTCTCTAACCTCTTTCACTTTTCTCTATGTTAATTTTTCCCCTCTTTTGGTAAATAAACTGTGTCCAACCATTAAATTTAACCTTTACATTGTATTGCTATTTTGAGATACATTAGGAAGAACACACTTATACTTGAAGTTGAAACCTCCAGGATGGTCAAAGATTTGAGTGAGGTAAGAATGTTGATGCCTATTCTTCCTATATATATATTCAAGAAAAACACATTCACTAAATAAGCAATGAAGAAACCTTCTCTTCCTTTCTACTAACTATTAATATTTGCCTGCCTGTCTGCCTGCTAGGAATTATATTACTGATATCTCAAGATGTCAGTATCTTATTGGCATTTTTTTTAAACCCTTACCTTCCACCTTAGAGTCAGTATTGATTGTTTCTAAGACAGAAGAGTGGAAAGGGCTAGGCAATGGGGGTTAAGTGACTTGCCCAGGGTCACACAGCTGGGAAGTGTCTGAGGCCAGATTTGAACCTAGGACCTCTAGTCTCTAGACCTGGCTCTCAATCCACTAAGCTACCTAGCTGCCCTGCTTAGTGACATTTTTAAACAGAAATTGAAATATCCTGTAATTAAGTAGTCACGTATTCATAGCTGTAAAGCAGAAAATGAATTTGGAAGCCACTGACCCAAACCTTCTGATTTTAGAAGTAGATCCTAGGGAGATTATGTAGAAAAACAAACAAAAAACCTACAGACAAAAAATGACAAAATAGTTACTAGCTCTGTGATCCTGAGGTAATAATTAATCTCTCAGTTTCAATTTCCTCATCTGCGAAGCAAGAGTAAAACATACTGCCATTTAATAATCCTTGGATTGCCCTGAAAATCCAGTATTCTCAATATTTTTTTAAAGACAGATATAGAAGCAGAGACATTATAACACTGTTTCTAAAAGTTTAAATAAGCAAATAAATAATAGAATAGAAGAATAGATAGATAAATTGTGAGTTCCAAATAATTAGATCTGTTTCATTCCCACCTGAGCGACTTGCTACTTGCTTAAAATTGGGCAAGTTATAAACATATCCAGGTCTCAGTTTCTTCATGTAAAAATGAATGGGTTTATTTTCATGAGCTCCAAGGCCCCCCTTTGTTCTGATGATAGGAAGTGCCTATCTGAACATGCACAAAACTCTAAATACAACCTATTTCCAAGTTAGAGGCTTCTTATATTCTTCAAACCTGATTCCAGATTATATGAATCATTCCCTGAATTCTCCACATCATCTTTTCCCCTTTCCTTAGTTTCAAACAGCAACTCAACAAAGGGACTATAAAGTCTTATTAAACCACCTAGCTAGAGAGAACCATTCCAATAGCTCGTTGAGGGCATTTCTCCTAGAGGGTATAAAATACAAAAAGAAAGTAAGTGTCACACCTGCTGACACACTGCAGGAAATAAAGATATAAAGATACACGGCAGGGAGACTTACTTAGGTATTCAGTTACTCCTGTGCTGGGTAATTTACTTTCAAATAACAATTTTAGAATGAATCCCAATCTTATTGCATTCATATAAAAATTAGACAGGTTCTTGCCCTCAGTGCTAGAACTCCCCTTAGTGGCAAAGAAGTTAAAAAAATAACCAAAAAAAACCCCCCAACATTTATTCTAAAAGGATAGAATATTTGTTCTTTCTTCAAACCTTGTGAAATGCTCTTTAAAAGCGCAGAAACTACAATACACTAATAGGAATGCAATTAAATACTTATTGCTTTTGTCATTTAAAGGAAGTTAACCAGATGGCATGCAATCCTCCAAAAGAGACTTTTAACAAACAACCTACATTTAATTAATATGCACCACTTAGTTCATGAAATATACAGCAAGTAGCTCATTAAACTTAAGGTAAATACTTAGTGGAGACCAATGTAAATTTCCATTTATTGAATTTTGTTGCTCTGCTCACGTGACATATGACAGCTCTGAAAACCTGCTGACAAATGTTTTTCATTTTTAAAGGGAAGATTTAAGAACTTTTCTTTCACAAATCTTTTAGTCTTGGCCTGGAAAGAATTGTATTTATCTCTGTGTACTATTCCCTAGATTCATAGGAAACACTAACTTTTCTAGCTAAATATCAGTAGCAGAATTTAGAATGAAAATACTTTAGAATTATTTATACACATTCAGATATTAATTATTTCAACAAGTATAAATTGTCTACAGCATTTAGCAGTAACTTACTCTTCCTTCATTCACTTACTCTTGTGGGAAGGAAACTTACCCTTTCCTCCTTTCAAGTACAACTCCTGGCATGAGTCTGAGTAAACTTGACCTGGAAGCAGGGATTGCGAAGGACATCATTGGGTGAATTGTGTCATGAGAATAGAATGGCAGCTGGAAAAAGGCAGAATTAGAATTAAGGGATAATGAGACAGGGGTAGGGCAAACATCCCCTGGATTGCCCCATCTTGGAGGTGGAGGCAAAATAGAAAGCCATAGTTGGCTCCCAAGATGTGATGTGTGAGAGATAGTGGATAGAAGAGAAGGTTTGATAAACTGAGGCAATAGTCAATTTTACTCTCTTCTCTTCTGTGTTTGGTGCTGACTGTTCTTCCTTGTGAGTGTGGTTAAGGGGCCCCCAATGGCAGCTACAGAATAGCAAGCTAAATTGAGTAATAAGGAAAGTATAGTTTATATTTCTTTCCTATTTTTCCATCTTTTCCCTCTACTACTTTTGATTAATAAAATTATTAATTTATAGCCAGCTCTTAATTTTTACTCTTACACTCTGAGACTCTCTCTATAAACTTACTAATAAAGAAGGAAGAATTTTAGGGATAGGAATCAGGAGAGTTAAGTTGTTTTTTGTTTGTTTCTTTTTCAGATCTGCCACCTGCTACCTACATGACTTTGGAGAAGTTACCTATTGTGATTTCAGTTTTTTCTTCCTCAAAATGAAATAGTCAAATTAGCTGACTTACAACTCTTCAAAATTTCAAATTTTATATTTCTGAATTTTCTCTGCTTAAGGAAATTTCCAGTAAGAAGCTTCATTTTTCCATTTGAATATTTTAGCTTTATTTCCATGCCAATTCTACATTTGTTTCCTTCTTCCTTTTTTATCCTCAGAGACATGGTTGCTCTTAAATCTTTTGCCTATATTATTAATATACATTTTCCCTTTATCCTTGTTCTCCTTTCTTTCTTTCTCTTGATATGACAAGATCCACTTAAGGTAAGTATTTCTTAATATTCACTTTGCCCCAGAATAATCTTCATTCCTGTCAGTATAGTCTTTTATGTGCTTGAAATATTGTCAAAGACAATAGCAATCTAGAATTAATTTCACCACTAGGCTTGAGTAAAAAAGAAAATATTTAACCTCCCTATTCTTATAAACAGAGAGATACAGAGGCAGAAATAGAGAGTGAGAATGTTATGAGAGAAAAATGATAGATGGCTAGATAGATATAAATGGATAGATAAATAGTGATCATATAATCTTCTGTATTTAGCAGCTAACCACTCTGTCTTAGCAAGTGGGGCATTTAACTCTTATAGGTGTCTTGATAATCATGATTAACTTTTTGGTACTTAATTACTCATTTTCTCTAATTTCAAGGGAATAACAAACAGGGAAGAAAATAATGGGTATATTCTCTGTTGCTGCTCCTGCTGCTGCTGCCACTGCCACTGCCTCCCATGTTTGACCAGACACTGGCTGGGGGTTCTAGTGAGGAGGGTGAGGTATAAATCCTCCTCTTCCTCACATTGGTAACACCTGAGTGCTTGTTGCTGCATTGGAATCCCTGGTGTTTCTCTTAGGCAATAATTAGCTTCCTTAGGACTTTCATCTGGGGGCAAACTTCCACCATCTTAATTCCCTGCCCATATAGCTTAGGAGAACAATCAAGGGGAGAAGCAGTCCTCTGCCTATGTGACAGTGGAAGCAAGAGGCTCTTTGGCATTTTTAACCCTAGAGGGGAGGGGTAGGAAGGTTAATTTTTCAAACCTCTTAACTTTACTCAGTATGTATTAGGGTAGTGCCACCTAAAGATAGGAAGTAGAATTGCAAGCATGGCTCAGTTTCCTGCCTATCTCAAATAGTTCCCATTCCTGGAAAGCATTACCTAGCTTGCACAACTCAAAGTTTTAGGATGTCTTTTCTTGTTGCCATTTCCAGGGGTTCTTGTATTGATAGGATACTTTGCAGTTGATAACTTGAGTAATCTTGAGATTCAGAGGGGAGATTCATCTCCCTATACCCCTTTTTTATTTTGGCCTGCTCAGTCTCTGCAACAAATCCAATATGGGGTTTATCCACACTATGCTCAGTGTGGGTATGGGGAACCTCAAAAGTGTGACCAAAGGAATCTAGATGGATGATGATACTTGGGAGGGGAAGGAGCCTCAATGAGTCTGGAGGTGAATTTTAAGCCTTTTCACACTCTGTTTGCCTTATCAATATTAACTGTTTCAGTTTGTCCCCCTCCAAATAGTGAAGAAGTCTTTTTAATGCAGCTATCAAAATTAAAGAAAATGATTCTTGAGTTTATTGATCATATCCTATCACATATATTATATTTCCTGATTGTTTGTTTAAAGATTTAATTCTGTTTTTAAATTCACTTATTAATCTAATCTAATATCTTCTGTTACACTAAGACATTTTCAGCTACTGTGTTTTGGCTATTAGCTATATGTTCTATTACATTGTCTTTATTTGTATCCATCCCCATATGACTGGACTGGAAAAAATACCATTATAAAAATCCATAAAAAACTTGGATAAACCCTTTTCCATGGCAAAACTGTAGGTCCTTAAGGATCCTGGGTTTGTCACCAGATCAATTGAGGTCATATGTTGCCTAAACTGACTTTTGTTCCTTTATTTTTGTGCCTTTAATAATTGTCACATAGATAATTATGGATGGACTCCATCAAACTTGTTACAACTTTTGGAGAATTTAATGAGCTGAAAATCTCAACTCATTTTAAGGGGTCTTCAGAAGTGATTTTCAGATATCTAGTAGCACCACTACCTCTGACTGATCATTTGCCTACCTTTGAGTTGTTTATAACAAGTGATAAGGACCCATTTAGTAGTTGAAGTGAAGTGCAATAGCATCGTTGTATTCCATACCTCTATATTTATTAAAAATATAATGGATGAGACCCCAGAAGTGATTTTGTAGTCCTTGCCTCCACATTACAAATGATGGGACATATAAAAACATGCTTTTTACAGCTATTACAGTCTCACACCAGAGGAGGGAGGTTTCTCAAGGGGTTTGGTTATCCCGTGATGGGTTATAATCTTACCTGGCAGATGGGAAGGTTTTCCCAGGGGGTTTTGTAAGTTCACATACTAATCTAATTTAATACTTCTAGATGGGTTTTTATATTTGTAACTCTTCAGCTTAGTCTACCCTTCCACCAGAATGATCTAGATTCTTGGTGACATTTTAGACCCAAAAGGTTTCATCAGCAGTTCAGAAGATTTTTTTTTCTGGTTTCTCCTGCCACAATTTGAAATGATGACAGTAATAGACTTTGTTAGAAATACCTTCACCAAGTTTGAAAGATTGCCTAGATCTAAAAAAACTTGTGACAAGTATCCATGAGCTTTATAGATTTTTTAAAATGTCACACAGCAACTCATATGAATTCTATATGATGTTAGGTTTGTTTGTTATTGTCATTAAATGTGCTATAATGATTTTGGGTGTTTTGATACTTCTTTGAATGTGCAATAGATGCTTTACTACTGTTTTAAAAAGCTGCTACTTAGTGAAAATTATGTACACTTATATGTGTATCATGACCAAGTTAAAAAGGAAATGGATCTCATTTTGGGGTGAGAAATCTTTGCATTTTGCCTCTCCTTAGTTTACCCTGATTGTGAACTATATATTTTTGATTTAAAAAAATTATTATTGTTTTTCCTTGTAAGTGCAATAGAGTATTTGAGTTTTCTTTTTTCTATCTTTTTTTGTACTTAAAGCACATGTTACCAGTATTAAAGGGTTTTTTTTTTTGTTTTTATTTTGCACTAGGATAAGTTTAAAATAATCATTAGCACTAATGTAAATGCATACCCAAAAACTTTGGGCTATGGAAACCCACCATTGATTGTTAAATATTATGGGACTTTAATGATTGTGTCTGATTCCAGGAGAAGGCACCACTAAAGAGCCACTGGCACAGTATCAAGGAGCACATAGTTAACCTGAACAGTGCCAAGGAAAACAAGGTCAAAGAGCAACCAGTCCTGGTGGGATTGATGAGATTCTGTGCCAAGACATGGGACTTGAACTTATCTTGGGGTTTGAGGAAGCGACTGTGCAAAATCAGACACAGGATTCCCTCATACTAGATCCAGACTTCTACCAAGTAGCTCAGTTTGGCTGCCAGTTGGGCTCCCCTATTCCTGCGGTCAAAGGTAAAATGAGACCAAGGAATGATATTTCCCTTTTTGCTTAAAAATCTAGTCCCTTTTATGTCTTTCATAGTTTGGCAATTTTCTGCAGTCCTCCCTGCTGGTTGAGTAAGTATATAATTGCTACTATAGGCTTGTGGAACATAAATCACTTTAATTGGGTTCTGATTCAAGAATTTCTTATAGGGTTATTTTTCCTTACTTAGAATTGTTACACATGAGGCTTTGATATTTTATATTTCATCTAGAAGGGTTTTTTTTCTCTTTTTATTTGGAATTTTTGATGTTTTTGATTTTCTTTTGACAATTGATTCATGTACCTCATAACTCAGCCATGTGTCCTGGGGTCATCTGTGTGTTGGTCAACATCCTCCTCAGGGGGGCTTGTATTATTGTCATAAAATTCTACATTTATAAAATTTTTTCTTTGAGAGTAATTTTAGAAACTTGCTACCTCCCTGAATCAATGGCCCAAGGAGTAATTAAGCTGTTTAGAGAAACTTTTAAGTATATAGAAATGAGAGGAGTGAAGAAAGTTAAAGAAAGTCATAATATATTTGCATTAATTGAATAAACAGAGTTTGAGGCCAAAAGGTTTGAATGTTTTCATGCTAAAAAGAGTGAATTATTGTCAATCTAGTTTGAAGCAATTAAGAGCATTTTCCCAACTCCCAATATCTAGTAAAGTAGTTTTATAGTTAAACAACTACAAGATGAAATTGTCATTAAATACAGATAGACAGGTTTGGGACAGTGCTATTGAAAGTTAAAAAAAAAAAGAACATCAAAGTACATACAGATTTATTAGCCCTTTTCTGACTCACTAAAAGGGAAAAGGTGTATGAACTGGGAAAGATCCACCTTGCTTAGTCTTTAGAATTTTAACAACCAGGAATGTATACACCCCCACTTAAGGATTAAGTGTAGGGGAGTAGGGTCTATGACCCATGTGTGCTAGCAAGTGACAAATCAGAAACAACTGACTGACCCCCCTGGGCCATCCAAAGCCAAGTTTAAGCCACCATTGGTACATATAAGACACAGAAAGTGATGTAAAGAACTGCTTTTATATTTTGCACCACTTCCTGTGAGAGGGACTTGCCCATGGAACTTGACCATGGAGGAGCTTGAGCATGAGACCTCAGACTACTTCCCTTAGATTGTCACATGGTGAGTACAAGGCTGATTCTCCTTTCCTTGGCTTTTCCGGAGACACCAGCCTCTGGAGAGTCCCCTCATCTTGGATGAGGCCTCATGGCTGGAGGCTATGCTGGTTTAATTCTCTGTCCGTACCCCCATCCCCTTGACTGGGGCCTCTGAACTTCTGCCCAGTATCACTCTCCTTTTCCTCTCTTTCTTTCTTCCTTAATATCTTCACTCTATTGTAAATAAACCACCATAAAATTCCATTCTACTTGAATAGCTCATTGGGATTTTAGAATTTAAATCCCTGGTGACAAACTAAATATATATTCAGTCCAACCATAAATTTTAACTCTATCAGTCACTGTAAAGTGTGAGTCTCTTATCCATTAATTAGATCAACTGTAATTTAAGAATTTTCTTATTTCCCCACTACAAAAAATGATGAGTGATCTATTCATTTTTTAAATGGTTCAATTGAAATTGAAGAATTTTTTCTCTGCACTACAAAAAGAGAAACTTTTAAGGGACAAAGAGGGGTAAGCCCATGGCTATCTGAGAACTCCCAGAGTGATAAATTGTAATAGTTTTGGGTAAATACTATTAGTCAGGTACATAATAGGGTGATGAGACTTTGAATGATGCTAAAAAAATATGGAAAAGAAAGAATCAAGAAAATAAGGAATTGGTTATTACTGTGTAGAAAAGTTAAAAGGCCAAAACATTTTATATGTAAACTTATAAAACTTCTTGAAGCCATCTGAGTGGGTGAAAGCATGAACCCTAGGATAAAGAAGAGCTTATCTAGATTATAGAATTTCTAAACAATCAAATTGAATTATGGGGAATTTATAAGTTTGTCTGTTATACAGGAATTATTTCTAAAAAATGATCTTTGCCCCAAGATGAATTATAGCTTAAAAAGAAGACAAGAAAATCAAGTAAAAGAAGTGGAATGAAATTTCTTCTAGGTGTATGAATCCTGTAAAATTTAAGCTCTAAGCTAAAATTGGTGAGATTTGTCACTGGAGGTAAAAAGTCTTGGGACTGTATCTGATATTGTTTTAAGTTTGAATTCAGGTATAGATCTGATAGATCATTGATTATTAAGTCAGGAATCCACCATTCAAGGGAAAAGCCACAAGTTACTCAGAAGAAGTATGATCCTGAACTGTGATAAGTGTTGAAGGTTTAGAGGACTACTCTCAGAACATCTGAGGGTAGGGTCCCTTTGTGATTCAGTATCTGCATTTTGTCATTTCCTTTTTAATAAGGATATTTCCTACCTGATTATTTTTAAGTCTGGCTGTGAAATGGAATTGTTAACTACCTGGTTGATTATCAACTTACCTAAAGTTGCATGGTGCTAAATCATTCTATACATTTGAGTCTTTTGCCAAAAAGAACCAGTATTGATGCAGTTATAGTGCTGCCTCTATTTTTTTCCCTTTTATAGGAAGTTTCTTTAAACTGAGCAAGAAATTATAGATCATCCTCTATATCAAATGGAAATGATTCTAATGGGGCATGGAAAACCAAAATTTTCTAAATGTTAAGTGCATTGTGAGTTCCAGATAGTTTTATTTTTAAGACCATGACCATAAGATTTTGAATCATTTTTACCACCTCAGCTGGAGAGATAATACCTGAGAAGCTGCTCTAATTTGTATTGCGAGCTTCTTTGTAAAAGATTTTAACAGGAACATACACGGCAGTGATGGTGAAACCATGTCATATGTGCCAGAAAGAGCATACTGAGCCCTCTCTGTGGGGACACATACAAATCAAACTTCCAGAGTTCATTACTAGAAAGTCAGAGGGACTTGGGATAGAGCTGTTTCCCTCCCCCTCTCCATGCACCTGAAGACATTCCTCTCATCACCCACCTCTCTGCCCAATGGGAGTGCTTCTTCCTTCCTCATTCCCTGGTCTGGGGTAATAGGGAGGGGGGCTCACATGCTGCTTTAGGGGACAGCACAGATGTTGAGTCTGTGGTGAAGTTGATTGCTATGGTGGGGTTGAAGAGGAGCTAGTTTTTAAGGGGAGCATAGCTCAAAGCAGGGCACATAGCTAGAGGGGAATAGAGCTGGAGGGGAGCAGAGTCCTCAGACCAGTCTTCTCCTTCTCTTAAACTGCTCTGAGAATATTCCTCATATTACCTGCCCCTCAACCCAATAACCCAATGGAAGCACTTCCTCCCTCTCCTGTCTGGTATTAGGGGAGGCCAGTGGGGCAAGGTAGGAGGGTTTTGGGGGTGGGACATGGCTGTGGGGGCTGGCACAGTCTTCAGTCTGGGGATGGGGGGTGGGGGAAGGACCAGCACTCTGTCTATAAAAGATTCACCTTCACTGATCTAGGGAATTGCTATAGACAATTTAGAACTCTATTAAAAAAGCTGTCCCTGAAAGTCTGAGAAAAGATGGTTTTGGAGATCAAACCACTACATGGAATATCTGATATCTGGGATGGAATTTGTTGAAACTGGGATGGGCTACTAAGATGCAAAGGAACCTTATGTTAGTTAATGTTTTTCATCACTATTATATTACCTTTGCTTTCTGTTTCACTATATCTGTATACTAAGTTCTTCTGTTTACAAGTTGAAGTGACAAACAGGGGACTTATGGCCTGGGGAAGGGCACTTTAGGCCCCAAACCACCCCATATGGTCTGATATTTTGCCTTTTCTTCTCCCTGCGGTAGAGACAACAGAAGGGATTATATGTCTCATTTTATAAAATATTGTTTCATCACCCTTCTTTCTGCTACAAACTTTCTCCCAGTGTACACTTCACTACTAGAAGGAGTCCTTTCTGTTTCCTCTTGGATCACTAAAGAAGCTGCATGAAACAGGAATTACTATAGAGATTGAAATTCTTGATTTTTTTTAATTCAGATTTTCAACCTGGTAACCAAATCTAAATAAAAAAAAATTTTCCACCAGACTAGAGGTATAAAACTTTACTGGGGAGTATCATTCCAAATACTATAGATAATTCTTACTGCTGTTAAGGTTGAGGGAAGAGACTTTTGGATCCTTTGCCCTCATGCTAAAACTGTAATGACTTATTCTTGCCTTTCCCACTGTTGCACAAAGTGGGGCTTGTGTACTCATCAATATGTGCTGTTATTCAGGC
The DNA here is from genome assembly GCF_027887165.1 of Monodelphis domestica. Taxonomy (NCBI): domain Eukaryota; kingdom Metazoa; phylum Chordata; class Mammalia; order Didelphimorphia; family Didelphidae; genus Monodelphis; species Monodelphis domestica. The sequence goes on along the minus strand of NC_077227.1, from coordinate 527,377,728 downwards.
TATTTATTCCTAGGCTAACTCTATTTTAAGCCTTCTTGTTTTTCTAAAGTTTTATAACAGTATGACAGACTGAGAACCTTTGAAGACACTATCCTTTCTGCACTGTGATCTTGTTAATTTTACCAGCAAATCTCCTTCCTAACATTCTTTGGCTGTGACCAGTATCTTTCAACAACCAGTGCTCTAGCAGAGGACCCAGGTGAACAACTATCAATTTTGACATTGCCTTTGCCCTGGAAGACTTTTATTCTGTCTTCACCATATATATATATGTATGTATATATACATATATATGTATGTATATGTATGCATATATGTATATATAGTGTTATCTATCGAGTTTTATATGTTAAAGAGTTTTCTTAATCTCTCCCCAAGGGACTCAGAGACAAAAGCCCCTTCCAACTGTCACTTATTCCTCTGTATCCATTTCATCTTCTAGGTAACAGACTCTTCAGCAGACTGTGAGTTAACTGTGAGTTAACTGACCCTTACTGAAAAATGTTACTTGCTCCCTTGCCTCTTAAAGAGGCAGAGGGAGAGATTAAGAAAACTCTCTTTAACATATAAAACTCTCTATAACAATAGTGACTATCCCCTCTAGGTTTATCACATTGTACTATATTGCTTTGATATGAATACCATTTGTTAAATTGCTTCAGAATTTCCTTTGTCAACTTTGTGTCTCAGTAGAGCAGTTCCCCCTTCTGAAATTTCTCCTCATAAAGAACCATCCTCTATTCATTTAGGTTGTATTGTCCCATTCTTTGCATGGGTCCAAAAGTGGGCCAAAAGTTGGAATTATAAAAAATTACATAGTTAAGCTATTTTGTTAGGATTTATTGTTTTATTAATATATTTTGTGTGCATAACTTTCATTTTTATTCTCTTAGGTGGAAAATATTATAAAAATAAGTTGTAATCATAACAGAATTGATGATAAAGTATAAGGCCAATTATTAAGTAATTGAATAATTGTATATGAGACTCAGTAATCAGTAATCAATCCCATTATGAGTGAAAATCATGGAGAAAATGCTCTGAAATGCCTTGGAAGTATGTCTTTGACAAGAGGAACTCTGAGCATGCATCTGACATCCTTGAAAGTATCCAAATAACAGGATATCTCAGTTGGCTTTGAAGCTATGAGAAGTTTTTTGCACTTTTACCATATATGGAATTGATCATTACCTTGCATTTTTGAATCAATACTATGTATTGGTTCCAAGGAAGAAGAGTGGCAAAGACTAGACAATGGGGACCAAATGATTTGCCCAGGGTCCCACAGCTGGGAAGTATCTAAGGTCATATTTGAACCCAAGATCTCCCACCTCTGGGCCTGACTCTCAAACCACTAAGTTGTCTAACAGCCCCCTGATCATTATTTTATTGAATATACCTCCTCAAAAAAAGAGTCCTTCTATTTGAGAAGAGGTGTTTAGAAGACCACTACCCTTTTAAGAAGTTGGCAGGGGTTGAGGGGATGGTAATTTGGCTCTCTGTATACAGGTGACACATATGCACTGGGTCTTTGGCCAATCTAGAACAGGCTTGCACCCTGACATTTTGTAATTACATCTTTCAACAATAAATGTCAGAATGTCTCAGATAATTGTTTCCTAGTATTTATTTTTCATTTTTGCAATATTAACAGACAATTTTAGATAAATCAATATAGTCAGATGATAAAAATGCTTTAAGTCACTACTGATTAGAGAAAGACTAATTAAAACCACTCTGAAGGACTACCTATTACCTATCAGATTGGCTAAAATGATAGAGAAAGAAAATGATAATTGTTGGAGGGCTATTAATGTATTGTGGTTGAGCTGTGAGCTGATCCAACATTTTGGAGAGAAATTTGAAACTCTGGGGCAGGTAGGTGGCACAGTGAGTGTGGATAGAGAACCAGACCTTGAATCAGGAAATTTTATTTTTGTGTATCAAATGCTTACTAGCTGTGTGATCCTGGGCAAGTAACTTAATCTGTTTGCCTCCATTTCCTCATCTATAAAATAAACAGGAGAAGGAAATGGCAAGCCACTGTAGTATCTTTGCCAAGAAAACCACCAATGGAGTTAAAAAAAGTCTGACACAACTGAAAATGACTCAGTAATAAAATGAATCTATGCAGAAAGGGTTATAAAATTGCATAACTTCTGATCCAGCAATACTACTCTGTATATTTGTATCCTAAGAAGAACAAAGGAAAAGAAAAAGAATCTGTATAAAAATTATTGATAATAGCTCTTTTTGTCATGGCAAAGAATTTGAATTTGAAGTAATATCGATCAATTGAGCAAATTGCTGAAAAAGTAGTGCTTTATGATTAAGATGAAATGCTATTAGAAAAACAAAAGCAGAGGGTTAGAAAGCCATTGGTAGAACATATACTAGAAGCAAGGTCTTTGTATTCCAAAGCAAATTTTGAGTGTATGTATTGTAATAATTAAAAGAATGGGAGATATAAACCTTAAGAGTTAAAATGGTCGAGGTTGTAAACTGTAGTGAGTAAAATAGTGGAAGATATAAATTGTGATAGATATAAGAGTGGGTGAGTAAATTTGTGACCGCGGGAAATATGTTTTCACTACAGTGTCTTGTTTTAAATCAATATTTAAGGTGGTCACCAGGGAAATATTCCCAGTTATGAATATACCCAAGTCAACTGGGTTTTATAGAGAATTTAATTAATAATACAATGAGGAATTAAAGAAAGAGAGAAAGAGTAAGAAAGGAATAAGTATGAAGGGCCTTAAGCCAACATGGCCAAGACCTGAGTCTTAAGAGAGAGAGATCAGTGAGTCTTTTATCACTCACCACAAGATCTGTCTTAAGCAAGGATTCAGGGGGACAGAGTCTCCCCAGAAGGAGTTCCATCCAGAGTCAGCCTCCCTTGAGAGACCTCCTTAGAGATTGTCCTTCTCTCAACAACCTCCTTAGAGCACTCTCCTTCTAACAGCCTCCTTAGAGACCATTTTTCAAGAGCCTCCCCTTTTCAACAGCCTGTCCTTTTCTTATATAGGGGGTTTTCTCCTATGTCACCTCCCCTAAGTTCTTCCATCTACCAATCACAGTAGACGTTTTCCAAAGGACAGCCCATTCTGAATTCACACCTGAGTAGACTAATCCTTTTAGTAATCCACACCTGAGTAGGCTAGAATCTCTGAGTAAGTTTCTCACCTCTTTGTCCCATGTAAGTTTGCCTGACCTTTATAGGTACTTAGCACCCCTTTGTATTAATTCTAAAAATAGGCATGGCTTAAGTATGGGTGTAAGTATTTTTCATTGTTCAGCAAGGAGTTTTCTTCCCTAAAACAGGCTTAAGTACAGGTGGAGTAGAGGTCTTCACATTTCTGATCTAAGTAGAGTTCTCACATTTTAGATCTAAGTAGCTTCACTGTTTAAAATGGGGAAATAGTCCCAATAGGAAATTGTCCCAATGGAGAATTCCCCAATGGGGAATTTCTTAACATTCACAAGTCTGAGAAATTTCAAGATTCACAGTATTACTCTACCATACTGCCTGAGCATAGACAAATTCTACAAGAACATTTTAAAATGAACTTTGATTTTATTTTTATGTAGACAGTTTGCTAGTAACTCTGATTTATTAAAAAAATTAGGATCCAATTTGATCTTATTAATAAAATATCCTCTTTACCTGAAACGTTACCATTTAGCAATATGAATTGCCAACCTTCAATATCTTAGGCTAGTACCAATACATTTATCATTACACTGCCAAATATGATTTGATCTATTTTTGTTGATAGAAAAAGTAATTCAGAGACCCAGGACTAGCACTATGAACAATTTTCCTTCTTCACCATTCTGGAGAAAACAATAGATGATAGAAGTTTTGGGTATTATTTTTCTTATCCTAATACCAACAATGAATTTCTTTGTATATCTAAATAAATTTAAAGCTGAAACATTTGAGTTCTCTCTGTTCCGATTCTGTCAAAATGGTAATTTCATTAGAATAATTTGGATTGTCTTATAAGATGATGGGATGTAGGTACAATTAATTCTGTAATATGCTAAAGTACAAGGCAGTTTTGATACTAAGAAATGTAAGCAAGGTCAAGTTCACCTGGAAGATTTCAAAAAACTGGGCAACTTTTAAAATGATCATAGTTTAATATCACCAAAATAGGATAGCATGTCAGGAAAGAGTTGCAAATGGATTTCCTAAGCCCCCTGAGAGATAGTCAGGTTGACTGATGTTGGGTTTTTGGCCTCTTGGCCACAGTTCAGACCCAGGACACCAGGAACTGTGAGGTACAGTTTTGACAAAGACTCAAATGTCTTTTTTCAGATCTTCCTTCAGTTTGGGAATGGGGGCAGAGGAGTCACCAGGAAAGGAAAGAGATAGATATATCCAGGAGAAAGACTTGGCCAAACCTCTCCTCCTAAGCTTCTGAAGATTGAGAGAGCTATCTAGCTGAAATCCCAGCCAGAATCTTCTCTCTCCTCAGCATTCCATACCTCCTGAGACCCCTCCCCCATCGAGGTGAGCAGATCCATGAACTCTTTACCCTGGCACTTTTCCCATGTGCTACCCTCTGTCACAGGGATAACAATTTCATTATATTCATGTAACTAAGTGACACAGTGAATAGACTGCAAAGACTTCCAGACTGGGGTCTGGAAGGCCCAAGTTAAAATATTAGTAAAGTGCCTGGAACATGAAAAGTACCATACAAATGTTTTATTATTATTATTAGCCACTTGATTTTCTGGATTTCTGGATTTTTTAAAGTTCAGAGACAGAACTGGGTTTCTGCAGAGAATGCTATTTTCTTGATCATTTTGACATAGATACAGCCAAATAACACTATAAATCTCACAAGACAGCTTATTTCCTGGCAAGTTTGAACCTGACCTCCACACCAAATGAGTTCAAGAACATTTTAGATAACTTATTGCCTTCAAACTGATTTTGTTTTGTTTTGTTTTTTAATACTTTCCTATCTTCAGTTTTAAGAATCTTTGGATTTGGCAACTAGAAGAGCTAGAACCAGGAAAACATGATTTATCAGGTGTTAATGTAAGCTTATTATTAATTTTATCACTTTAAGCTCATCTTTAAGTTCTTTTTTTAGAGCCCATCTGAGTCCCATCTAACATATCAAAGTACTAATTTAACAAATATTACAGTGGTGTTCTGAGACCATTAACACAGCTTCCATAAGTACCTCACTTAAAACTGCTGTATGAAAGAACTATAGGGGAAAACACATAAGAGACCATTTTTTTCCCATTTCAACTTGCCAGATAGAATCTGTCTGTATTGCACATGATTGAAACAAAAAATAAAGCTATCAGTTGCAGCCTTCATGTCATATGTACTAACTGTAATGGGGCTGAAATAAAAGCTGCAGTTAAAACAAATATAAGCATTTTGACTGACCACAAAGATAGGGATACAACCACAAAGATCTAGTTCTAGTAATATCTTTAAGATAAATTGAACAATAGATCAGGAAGGAGCCAAGATGGCAGATTAGGGGCAGGTACCCATCTGAAATTTTCCAACATTCTCATGCAAGCAACTTTAAAATAACATTTCAAATAAAATTTTGGAGTAGCAGAGACAACAAAAGGTAAGGATGAAACTTTTTTTTTTTTTCTGGCCCAGGAAAACATAGGAGGTTGTTGGGAGAAATTCATGACAAAAGGGTAGAGGCCTATCCAAAGCCTACAGGCAGTCACAATAGTAGCTTTGGGAGGAAACTTTTAGCCCAGAGAGGGTAAGGAGATTAGACAGCTGATAAGAAAGAGATAAAGGGGAGCTCTTTGTTGGCACTGTGTACAAATGGGGCTGATTGGCAACTCTACTGCCCACAGTTCTGTGTCACATTTCCTGGATGGGGAAAGGCACTGATGGTCACTCAGCACTCATCAGGGAACCTGGCCACAGTTCCAAAGGAAAAAGGAGTACTTTCAGCTGCAAGGTATGTAAGTATGTATGTAAGTCTTTCCTGGATAAAGACCAGAGCATGGAGCAGGAGAACAATTGGCCATACTTCTTCAAGGAACATATTATCAAAGCACCAAAAGCTTGCAGGCCCTAGAATTAACTCTGAAAACATCAGCACAAAAAATTCTGAAGCTTGGAATGATGCCTTTTCAATTACTAAATGAGCAGAACCTAAAGTCAAGGTGTACAAATCAAAGTCAAGAAATAGGCTGAAAAAATGAGCAAACAAAAAATAATTTGGTCACAAAAATATACTAGTGTGTCAAGGAAGACCAAGACATAAACTTTTTTTTTTTCACATAAGACAATGTGAAAATATCTAAAAGCAAAATAAGAAATAAAAAAAGAAATGAAAAAGCATTCAATTTAAAATTTAAAAAGAAAAAAGAAAATGTCTATTTGGAAAAACAACTGAAATGGAAAGTAGATTGAAAAGAGATAATTTAAGAATTATTAGACTGTGGGCAGGTATGTGTCTCTATGAACTGCAAGCCAGGTCCTAGGTTTGAATGTGACTTCAGCCAATTCCTAGCTATGTGACCCTGACTTTTGCCTGACCTTTGCTACTCTTACACTTTGAAACAAATACATTGATTCTAAGATTGAAGGTAAAGGTTTACAAAAAAAAGGATTAAGTCCTGAAAGTGATGGCCAAAGAAAGAACCTAGAAATCATATTTCAAGAAATCATCAAGAAAAACTTCCCTTAGGTCCAGAGTGTAAAATAGAAATTAAAAGAACCCACAAGTCATTTCCTGAATGAGATTCCAAAATTAAAATTCCCAGGAATATTATAGCCAAATTCCAGAGTTCCCAGGTGAGACAAAATAATCCAAACTATCGGAGGAAAAACCAATTCAAATATTACACAACCATAGTCAGGGTCACACAAAATTTAGTGGCTTCCATGTTAAACCAGTAAATAACTTAGAATGTAATATATAGGAAGGCAAGATAGCTAAAATGACAACCAAGAATAATCTACTTAGTAAAACCCTTCAGGGGAAAAATGGATATTTAAATAGACAGAAGACTTCCAAACATTCCTAATGAAAAAACCTGAGCTCTATAGTAAATTTTACATTCAACCAGAAGTTTCAAGTGAAGTATAAAAAATTAATCATGAAAGAATAATCATAAGGGACTTAATAAAGTTAAATAAATTATATTACCATATGTGAAGATGATACATATAATTCCTAATGGCAAAGAAAATGGGGAGTGAGCAATGCTTGAGTCTTGTTCTCTGGAATTGGTTCCAAGTGGGAAGAATGTGAGATTATGGGAAGATGGCAGAATGGGATATGAAGCTTTCTTGACCTCCTAAGCCCTCCACACCCCAAACAAAAATAGCTCTATAAAACAAACACTAAAAGCATCAAAAATTGATATTAATCTGGAGTAGAGCTGAACAGCATAGTACAAGTAGGGAGAAAGGTTTCTAACCTCCCCAAATCAGTCTTTCCTCAGTAGGCCCTGGGGGCATAAATAGAATAAATAGAGGAAATGCATAAAGCAGTCCCAGAGGGCAGGATTAGCAACCTCACCTTGTTTGCTGAACTAGGAGGACTATATGCAACAGGATATTACTGGAATCAGTCCTCCAGGATAGGGTCCTTGGAGCAGTTGTGTCTGCTGCTGCCTCAGCTCTGGAGAGGCCCCTTCACTACCCAGTCCATTTCTTGGGACTGGGATAAATTGGGTGCATCAGAGAGAGCTGATGCCAGACCCTAAGGGCAGGAGTTTAAGCCTCATTGATAATTAGCTAGTGACTCCAGATGCCTGAAAAAACACAGATTGGATTATTGTTCTGTTTTGGGCTGTGGAAATAGGAAAAGGAATAAGGAATGAGTATGTGCCAGTTGATATATATGCTGAGGAACTGAGGCTCCATCAGCTTTGGTCACACCCAGGAGAGTGGAATCCCTGGTTGATGTCACAGGGGGAAGCAGATTGACTACTTGCAATTATAGTAGTAGAACTGCCATAAGCTCTGATTGGAGCACCTGAAATCCATCACTGAATGGAGCTTAAGCAGTGGCCTGGGAGAACATCCAGCTCTGGGGTATAACTAAATACAACAGGAGGGAGAGGGGAAAGGAGGGAGAGCAGACACCCACAAAAAAATGCAATTCTAGAAAAAAGCCAATAAATATGTCTATTGGCCAGACCACCAAAATAATAATAAATAAACAAATATAAAATAGCAAACAAAGCCAAAAGAACTCAACTATTATTAGCTATTATGGGGACAGTGAAGATCTTAGTTTAAAGTCAGAGTAAAAATACCTACTTCAAAAACAGCAAAGAAATACAATATGACCATAGTCTCAAAAAGAACTTTTGGAAGAACTTCAAAAAGGCTTCAAAAACCCAATGAGAAAGGTGGAGGAAGTTTTTTTTTTTTAAAGAGCAAACAAAGAAAATCAAGAAAATTATTAAAGAAAGATTACCAAAATGGAAGAAGAGATCTAGAAATTTATAGCAGAAAATAATGTATTAAGAACTAGAACTGGACAAGAAGAAGTAAATGATTTCCTAAGACAATAAGAATTAATAAAGCAAAACCAAAAGAATGAAATAATTGAAGAGACTATGAAACATCTTATCACAAAAACAACTGACATGAAAATATATCAAGGAGACAACATACAAATAGATGAACTCCCAAAAAATTATGATCACAAAGAGTTTAGACACCACAATGCAATAAATCATCATGGAATATTGCTCAGAAGCTCTTGAAAGAAAGGATGAAATAGAATTGGAAAATATACACAGATCATCAGCTCGGAAAGACCCAAAGATGAAGAAGCAAAGGAAGATCATTCCTTAGTTCCATAGCCCCCAGGTTAGGGAAAAAATACCATAAGCAACAAGAAAAATAACTAATTTAAATGCTAGGGAGCTAGAGTCAGAAACACACATGAGTTAGCAGCTGTAACATTAAAAGAACAGAGGACATGGAATGCAGCATTTTTTAGAACAAAAGAACTAGACTTACAACCAAAAAAAAAATTCCAGCAAAGAGGAGTGTAACAGGAAAAAGAAATACACACACATACACACACACACACACACATATATATATATATATATATATGTGTGTGTGTGTGTGTGTGTATTAATATATATGTAATGTACTAAAGGAATTTCAACTATATATGGAGAAAAACCCAGAACTTAGCAGAAAATTTTATCTATAAAAAACATACAAAGATTATGAAAGAGTAATAATAAGGAACCCAAAAGATCAAATCATTTGATTCTGGTTTGGAAATCATTTGATTCTGGGAATGGAATTTTAAAGATGTGGGTATGGATCAAATACTTGAGGTCAAGAGAATATAATGGATTAAGCTGAAATGGTAGTAGAATAGAGAAGGAGTAGACAAGGTGGAAGAAAGGGAATCTCATTTGGAGAAGGAATGGGTGGAGAAAATACCATGGATAAGAGGAGGAAGGGGTGGAGAGCTCAGAGTACTAGAATCAAACTCTTGGACATGGGATAAAAGAAAGAACATTATACACAATTAGAAGGGTAAAATTTTTCTTGATGTATAATGAAACATTGTGGAAAAGAGGAAAGGATAAGGGTCAGACTGGAAGTCCCTTTGGGGAACTGAGAGAATAAAAGAAAGAAGGATGGGTTGATAGGACAAAGGACAAGGAGATAAGAAAAGGTAGGGAAAGGAGGCATACCTAGATGGGAGTACATATCAAGAGGTAGTGGGTAAGTTGAAAGAATAAGGGAAATAAGAAGTAGGAGAAGTTGGGGATAAGGCAGATAGAATAAGAATTAAAAGGTAAGGGGGAATTGATAAAGGAGTGATCTTTAGAAAGGTGGGCCAGTTTGGACCTATGAAGGCAAGGGAAGAGAATAAGGGAGGATTTTTGAGAAGTGATATAAATAAGAGAGGTATTGGTCAAGGGAAATTGGACATCTGAGGACCAATAGGACAGAAAGAAAGGAAGAGGGAGATAATCCGTGAGGAGAAAAAGATTAGATGGAAATGCACAACTAGCGACTATCACTTTGAGCACACATTGTAAGGAAATGGATAGCAGAAAAGCTCAACAAGTCCATAAGGACATCCTAGGTCCATTAAGGCAAAAATAGCCAGAAAAGACATATTTGCAGATCTGCCTCAGACCCTGGCAAGGACAGGTCTTGACCTTGCAGTTCTACAAATCAATGTCTAAGAACACCTGACTCTCTTAATTGGCTCAGTTCTGACTAGCTAATTACAAACCTTGGACTCTATTTCAGGGACAAAACGGCCTTCACCATATCAACTACATCCTAGTTCTTGTGAACTTCTAAAGAAATTCTTATGTCAGTGATAACAGACCAAAAGAAGTTTTGAAGATTACTATTGATGAATGTGTATGCACTCCTTTAGGCAGCTGACATCTGTGTACTCTAATTGTCACTGAAGAATGTATGTTTCTGGCATGTTACCTTCTTCTTGATACAGTATTTTCCTTTGATCTTAGAGTTTAGAGACTATATAAATATTGCACCTATGTGCTTAAAAAATCAGAATCTGTGATCCCAGTCACAGCCCTCTATATTCCCATAATTCAATTGCATCTGATAGACTCTGCACAACTCTGTGTCTTTCTGATCTCTCTCTGTTCCTGCCTCTTTGCTCTCTAAGTTCTCAGCCTGCCGTTCTTCACTGCATGATCTCAACTCAGCAGTCTCTACTGGCCAGGGTAGGCTGAAACCTGACTGCCAGCCGATTGTGCTGCAGCAACTAAACAGGTCAAGACTCTCCTCAACCTCTCACTGCAGTTTATCCAAAAAACCCACTGACAGGCATTTCTCAGCCCATTACAAAGGATAAAAAACCAGGACCTGACAATGTGTTGTCTATACACTGAAAATGAGAGATAAATATAGAATGAAGGTGAGAGATTGGAGGAGAATATACTATACTTCCCTGATCCAAAAAAGACAGGAGTAACAATCATGATATCTAACAGAGTTGGGGCTCAAGTGGATGTAACTGAAAGGCATGAAGAAGGTAAGTATATTAGGTTAGAGAGTACTATGGATAGGGAAGTATTATCTACATTGGATCAATATACATCAAATGTTATAACACCACGATTTTTTAAGAAAAAACTAAATGAGATACAAATGGAAATAGGTAACATAATACTAGTGATAGGCTTTTATTTTCCCCTCTCAGAACTAGATAAGTCTACCAAAACAATGAATAGAAAGGAGATGAATAGAACCTTAGACAAGTTAAATAAGATAGATATCTGAAGAGGCCCCACACAGCTACACAAGAATAGTAGAAGATCTAAGCCTGAGCATACATATAATACAAACATAGTTTCTGGTAGGAGAACAATGGCTTAGAGAGCATAAATATTCTGCAAAAATCTTATTTCAACAACCAACTTACTATGGAGATAATTTGGGGGTTGTGGCTCTGGAACAAAAGTTCCATTGGATATGACCAAGCTGGAAAGACTTGTTCTGGAAAGTGTATAGTCCTGGTAACAGAATATTTCTGCTGCCTAAGGACCAATCTAGCAAAATATAGTACTTGTAATATATATTAATAGAAAACCAGAAAGACTAATGTGATTAAATGTTATCAGGAACATGGAGAAACAGGCATAATATTACATTGCTAGAGCAGCTGTGATTTCTTTTTTAGAAAACAAGATTGAAATATGCATTAAGAGTTGTAAAGCTGTTCATGCTTATTGACCTAGTTATCCCATTAGGTTCTAAGGGAATTATTGAGAGGTTAAAAGCTGTGTATGGAAGTTTTGTTTGTTATGAGAGAACAACTGGAAATAACACAAAAGCAATCAATGGGAGAAATTGATGAATAGACTGTGATATTTGAATGTAATGGATTGTATCATGTTATTAGAAATGATAAATATAGAAATATAAACTAAATAAGGGAAAGATATGAGGAGATGAAAAGAGAATAAAATATGAACTATTACTACGTTAAAAAATAATAGCCACAAAATCAAGAGAAAAAATATCTGAGTAAAACAAAATCAAAAGAAACTCAAAAGCAGATATTTATATTTGTTCACATACATAATAATATAATTTTAAATAAATTATAAAGTATATGGAGACCCTTGGATACATTTGAAGTAACTCCCTATACCCAAGTATTTTTCACATCTTTTCCAGTTTCAAAATTCAGGTGAGAATTCAGTGATATTACAAAGCATTCTGGGGAAGTGGAGCAAGGATTTCTGGGGATTGAAGTCCTGGATTCAAGTCTCCATTTTTACATTCCCCGTTTGATCCTCTGGGAAGAAGGACTTCCCCAAAGGATCACAAAAACATAATCAATTTAAAGATTACAATAATTTGAGGATAAGAGGAAAAAAAAAACACCAAAACCAATAATTGCTGGACGCATTGACAAAAAGCCAGTTAGGGGGCAGTCCCCTTTGGCATGAAAGTATACATACAAATAAATGTTCAATCAACTATACCCAAAGTTCATTTTTGTGCAGCTTGTGGTCTGGAGGCTTCTTCATGGTTTCTTCTCCAACAGTTCAGTTTCTGGATTCAGGGAAGTCTTTACCCAAAATTCTTCTCAAAAGGAATTTAAACTTTGCAATTTAAATAATGATATTTTTTACATTCCCCCATTAAAAGGGTGATTGAAAAATACAGGATCACTTAGGGATGCATGGCTGAAGTGTGAGGTATATGAATCAATTGGCAAGAGAAATTAAAAAGATATCAGAAAAATCCAAATAAAAATGAGAAAACTGGATGAAAATTTAGACTATAAAGTCTTATGTGTAAAAATTCTAAGTAAAGGAAAAATAAATCTATAACAGGTCCTTGAATCAGGGCCCAATTAAATGATCTAAGCAATGATGCATTTACCCAGTCAGTAGCCAGGACTACAGAAAGGTACCACACTATGCAAGACAGGAAAGGGACCAGATTATAGGAGCCAAGGTTGAGATACTTGGTAGAATGTAGAACAAGGAAGACCTGCATTTAACACATGTTAAACAGCTGCAACCTCAAACCCCAAACACTTTCAAGTCCTCTTTGTCTAGGCACAAAGTTACATCAATTTCACCAGGATTGGTTGGTCTCTTTGACCTTGTGCTCGATTGGTACTATGCAGTTTAGCTTTATGCTTCTTTGGCACTGTGCAGTGGCTCTTTTGTGTATATCTTGTCCTGGAATTAAACAGAATTGTTAAGCAAAGTCCCATAATTTTTTAAATAATTAGTGGTATCATTTTTATAGTCTCTAGCTTTTTGGGCATGCATTGACAAATGTATTTTAAACTTATAGTACTGAAAAGTCAAAAAGTTAAAGAAAATCTTAATGCTGGTGACGTGCTTCAAATATAAAAAAAGGAGAGAAAAATAAAAAAATTACTGAAATAGTATATTAATATATATATAATAGTATACATGCAAGAAAATATAATAATAAAAGTCTTTAAAAATTCAAAAATATAGCTTACAATCATTGACACACTGTGTCAGCTAAGAAAATATAGAACACATGGCTTTCTCACCAAAAATGAGATCCATTTCCTCTTCATATCTGGCTATGATCCACTGTGAGTATGAGCAAATGAATTGAACAAGATAATATTTTCCATTAAAAAACAAACAAACAAACAGTAGTACAAATATGCTGGATATCAATATCCCCAAAAGTCTCAATAGCCCAATTAATTACAATAGCAAACAAACACACAATCATATTTCACATAAGTTGCTGTATGGCATTTTTAAAAACCCTATGAATTGATGGATATTTGTCACAATTTTTACAAACGTAACAATCTTTCAACCTTAGTAATAAACATATTTTTAAACAAAGTAGAACTCATCTTGGGTTAAGAACATAATCAAGAAATATCATTCTGGTGGAAGTAAAGTAGTGAGCTGAGAGTATAAATGAGAGGTGCTCCTTTTTTGGAGGCTTTTTAGGGGTACAAATGCCCTGAGATTAACTGCCCCAACTTCTATTCACATATTTAAAAATGCAGGAAGGTTGGGGGTTATAAAATGTATTTTCAGCTTCGGCTACTAGAATGGACCCTACTCTTTGTGGTAGGGGCAGACAAAATAACCAGAGATTGTTAAAAAAAATCCAAAAATCATGTTTAAAAAACCCTTAAAATCAATTTGAGATATTTAGCACATTAAATTTTCCAAAGGTTGTTATATAATTGTAACCAGTTCTGATGAAGTCCATCTATCCTCTATGTGACAATTTACAAAGGCAAAAATAGAAAGGCTGTTTTTTCATATATGGGCTTAATTATAATGATCTCAATATGGTTATAGGGGAAAAGCAACAGAATTTAACAGTAGTTAACCCAGTACATTAAAATGATTCAGTGTAACAGAATATTGAATGCAGTAATATATGAATTTAAAATCGCAAAGTTAAACCTTAAACAAAGCAAACAGTAAAATGCAATAGAATACAGAGATTTGTATAAACCTTTGGAGTCTGAAATGCCTTAAAATTATATAACCTCCAGGCTTTAAAGTTCCTTGGGTTATTATTCATTTAAATGTCTATTATCCGAAGCAAATTGATAAGGAGTAAGCAATGTTGTCCAAGCGATCTGCTCAGGACCACATGGCCATGAAGTATCTCAGGCCAGATTTCAACCAGAGACCTCCAGTCTTTGGGCCTGGCTCTCAGTTCACTGAGACACCCAGTTGCCTCCCCAAAGTTAGCTAAAATGTTGTACAGAGCTGAATATTTTCCCTGACACGCAGGTGAAGTCAATAAAAGGATCAATGCAATTAAAAGATATCCTTGTAAAATAGCCATGCTTTTAAGTTCCTGCTTGAAAAAACCTTTCTTCTTTCCCTCTTGTCTCTCTCCCTCCTACACTCCACTCCACCCACATGGAGCCCAAACCGCCCATGTGGAGCCAATACCCCCGTTTGTTACCAGCTGGTAGAAATGAGTCTTGAGTGATGAGTGGATCTGCTCCAAGGCTAGAGTTTGTTGGGCAGGCAGGTCACCAGGTGATTTCAATCTAGTTTGAATCAGGTAGGCCAGGTGAGCGAGAGAGAACACTGGGGTGGGCAGGGCCTGGACAGGAACAAAGCAGCAGGGACAAGCAGCAGGGCCAGGAGCCAGAGCGGGCAGCTGGGGTGGGCAGGTGAGCTGCAATCTGGTTCAAACAGCAAACTGGTCTGGAGCAGATGGCTGCAGGCAGGCAGGGAGAAGTGGCCGAGACAGGTAGGGTGAGCTATCTAATGGCTGGAAAGAGCAGCAACTTTGCGAGGGTAAAAAAACCTTGACCAGAGAAATATGCTTAAAAAAAATTCTAGGCAGTAGCTATTAAAGGCTGAACTAAAGAAAAAAAGAAAAGAAAAGAATCAGAAGATTGAGATATTTTGTTTTCCTGAAGTGGTCTCCAAACTGTAAAAATTAAAAATTTGGGGGGAAACTAAGGCAGGTAGAAATTTGTTTCTCTCTGCAAGGAGTATTATATTTTTAGAGGTTTATTAAAGGTTAAGGATTAAAGAAAATAGAGAATAAGAAAACACGTGTCTAGGCCAGAGACAACCTTACCTACATTATGAAAAGAGGGTCTGCTTGTAAGCGGAAACAGGAAAGAAAAAGAGAGGCCCAAAAACCTTTCCAATCAGGTTAAATACCCCATCTCGATCTCAGCCCAGGTGAGAATTCAGTGATATTACAAAGCATTCTGGGGAAGTGGAGCAAGGACTTCTGGGGATTGAAGTCCTGGATTCAAGTCTCCATTTTTACAGTATCCCAAAGAAATGAAGAAAAAAATAAAGGAAAATACCCTACATATACAAATTTAATTATAATAGCTCTTTTTGTGGCAGCAAAGAATTTGAAATTGAGAAGATTTTCATCAGTTGAGGAATGGCTGAACAAGTTATGGCCTGTGATTGTGTTGGAGTTATTATATGTGTTAAGTGATGAGTGGGTTGTTTCAGAAAAAAAAAAAAACTTGGCAAAATCTACATGAATGGATACAAATGAAGTGAGAAGAAATGGGAAATCAATATACACAGTCAGAGTAATATTATAACGATGATTATCTGTAAAAGACTTTAGTAATTTAATCAATAAAATGACTCAAAAGAAATTCAAAAGCACTTATGATGAAAAAATGCTATGCACCCTACCTCCAGTTGGAGAACCAATGAATTCTGAGTACAAATTTAAGTATATTTCCCACAATTTCATTGTTTTTCTTGCTTTTAAAACATGACTAATATGGAAATATGATTTTCATGATATCATATTTTTTCATATCTTACTCTTTGTCTTCTCAGTGGTTCTGGAAGGAGGTAGGAAGGACTGAATTTGGAATTCAAAATTTAAAATAGAAAATAATGCTTAAAATAAATCATTATTAAAATATAAAAGCAAAATTAAAAGACAAAATGCACATTTTCAGTAGTAGTTTCATCAACATTTTCCCCTAAAAGGTATCTTACACTCAGAAACATATGTATCTAAAAAATATTTGTTAAATATAAGTTTGATCTTTTAAAAATCATGTAATATTAATTTACCAATATGAAACAATCTTGCAAAATAATTATAACTTCACTCTCTAGGGATCTCAGTTCAAAGAGGAAAGCAATTTGGTTCTTAAATCATGTGTGTGTGTGTGTGTGTGTGTGTGTGTGTGTGTGTGTGTGTGTGATTAAATTGTACATTAGGTTCCATGACTGTAAGTGAAAGTCTTTCAGTTAATCAAATTTTGTTAAATAAAATTTGCAAGATGTCTAATGATTCCTAAAAGTTGTTCTAACCAAAGACTAGATATACTTATTTCATTTTTAATAAAAATGAACTTACTTCTGCAGCTGATTTGTGTAGACCCAAAATGAGCTATTAAAAGCTGCCTTAGGGATTGTCACAAAAGTAAAGAAAAAGTCAAGAAAAGTTAGGAAGATTGAGGGTATTTCATCACAACCATCGTAGTCAGCCAAATAAAATCTAAGGGGGAAAAAGGGTTATTTATAAAAAGGTGGGACTGGATTATATTTAAAATAGGGTCACCAGGAAATTAATTTATTTCAAAAGAGAATTATTTATAATTTATTTACAAAATATAGAAAGAGTGAAGTAAGAAAATCAGAGAGAGAATATGATAAGATATTTAGCCTAAGCACTAAATAATTTACTCTGGGCCCCTGGCTCAACCTGGGCAGAGAGAGTGAGTCCTTAGGCCTCCACAAAGCTGACCTGGGGAGGTCTCTCCTGAGGCTAGTCTCTTCAGAAAATCCAATATGCTTTCACTCACCATCTCTGGATCCAGTCAATAGATTCTCCACCAGTCTCTATTCCAAAGAAAGAAAGAACTGCCAGTAGAGCTCATTTAAAACTTTCCAAATTTTCCTGAAACTATCCTGCTCATCATTCTTATAGTAAAATAGAATTCCTTTATAATTTTACACCACAACTTGTTGAGCATTTCCACAATTGATGGAGAGTCCCTCAATTTTCAATTCTTTCCTACCACAAAATGAGCTAATATATATATATATATATATATATATATATATATATATATATAAATATATATATATATATTTACAAATAGGTCCTTTCCCAATTTTTTTTATCTCGTTAAGGTACAGACCTAAATGTGATTTTACTGAATCAAATGGTAAACACAATTTTAGAACCTGTTGGTCATAGTTCCAAATCCCTTTCCAGAATGGTCATATCAGATCACAGTTCCATCAATTTTCTTACCTTTCCTGCAAATTTTCCCAGTAAAAATAATGAGTTCTTTTCCCAAAAGCTTAGATCTTTTGATTTATTAAACACTAAATTACTATAGTGTTAGGGTCCTAGTGGATGTCCACTCAAGGAGCACACGGAGACAATGCAATTAAGGCAAGGGAAAGCCTTTATTACTAGTCCACTAGGGGAAACTCAGCAAAGAGAGTTCTGAGGAAGCATGGTCCGAGTAGAGTTTATATAGAATAAAGTCAGTTTTGTTACTTAACAGGAGACATTCTATGGTTAATGATCTTAGCATGAAAGGAGAGAGAGATATTGACATTTCCAGGGACCCTGATGAAAGGAGGGAGTATGTCAACATACTCAAGAACCTTGTAGTCCCGGGACTTTGTACTGAACATTCTTTTGCCCCAGACCGATAGAATGGTTATCAGATGATCATTTACTACATAACAATAGTTATCACTAGGTATTGTGTAACTAGTCTATTCCATGATTTCCTACTCTCTTTTTTTTTAGACAGTACCAGCTTATCTTGATGATTCTGGCTTTGTAATGCCCTTTGAAATATGATACTGCTAGGCTATTTTCCTTCTTTTTTTTCTTTTAAGTGTTGGATATTATTGACCTTTTTGTTCTTGCAGTTGAATTTATTTTTATTTATTTTAATTTTATTTTTTAAAAATTATTTTATTTGGTCATTTCCAAACATTATTCATTGGAAACAAAGATCATTTTCTTTTTCTCCCCCCCCCCACCCCAACTCTCCCACAGCCGACATGAGATTCCACTGGGTATCACGTGTGTCCTTGATTCGAACCCATTTCCATATTGTTGGTATTTGCATTAGAGTGTTCATTTAGAGTCTCTCCTCAGTCATATCCCCTCAACCCCTGTAGTCAAGCAATTGTTTTTCATCAGTGTTTTTACTCCCACAGTTTATCCTCTGCTTGTGGATAGTGTTATTTAGATCCCTGCAGATTGTTCAGGGACATTGCATTGACATTAATGGAGAAGTCCATTACATTTGATTATACCACAGTGTATTAGTCTCTGTGTACAATGTTTTCCTGGTTCTGCTCCTTTCGCTCTGCATCACTTCCTGGAGGTTGTTCCAGTCTCCATGAAATTCCTCCACTTTATTATTCCTTTTAGCACAATAGTATTCCATCACCAACATATACCACAATTTGTTCAGCTACAAAGAGAGTAGCTATGAATATTCTTGTACAAGTCTTTTTCCTTATTATCTCTTTGGGGTACAAACCCAGCAGTGCTATGGCTGGATCAAAGGGCAGACAGTCTTTTATCGCCCCTTTGGGCATAGTTCCAAATTGCCCTCCAGAATGGTTCGATCAATTCACAACTCCACCAGCAATGAATTAGTGTCCCTACTTTGCCACATCCCCTCCAGCATTCATTACTTTCCTCTGCTGTCTTGTTAGCCAATCTGCTAGGTGTGAGGTGATACTTCAGAGTTGTTTTGATTTGCATCTCTCTGATTATAAGAGATGTAGAACACTTTTTCATGTGCTTATTAATAGTTTTGATTTCTTTATCTGAGAACTGCCTATTCATGTCCCTTACCCATTTATCAATTGGAGAATGGCTTGATTTTTTGTACAATTGATTTAGCTCTTTGTAAATATGAGTAATTAAACCTTTGTCAGAGGTTTTTATGAAGATTGTTTCCCAATTTGTTGCTTCCCTTCTGATTTTAGTTAAATTGGTTTTGTTTGTACAAAACCTTTTTAATTTGATGTAGCCAAAATTATTTACTTTACATTTTTGACTCTTTTTAAGTCTTGTTTGGTTTTAAAATCTTTCCCTTCCCAAAGGTCTGACATGTATACTCTTCTGTGTTCACCTAATTTAATAATTTACTTATAGTTTCCTTCTTTATGTTCAAGTCATTCATCCATTCTGAATTTATCTTGGTGTAGGGTGTGAGGTGTTGATCCAAACCTAATCTCTCCCACACTGTCTTCCAATTTTCCCAGCAGTTTTTATGAAATAGTGGATTTTTGTCCCAAAAGCTGGGATCTTTGTGTTTGTCATAAGCTGTGTTGCTGAGATCATTTACGCCAAGTCTATTCCACTGATCTTCCTTTCTGTCTCTTAGCCAGTACCAAATTGTTTTGATAACCACTGCTTTATACTATAGTTTGAGATCTGGGACTATAAGTCCTCCTTCCTTTGCATTTTTTTCATGATTTTCCTGGCTATCCTTGATCTTTTGTTCTTCCAAATGAACTTACTTATGTTTTTTTCTAATTCAGTAAAGAAGTTTTTTGGTAGTTCAATGGGTATGGCACTAAATAAGTAAATTAATTTGGGTAGGATTGTCATTTTTATTACGTTAGCTCATTACACCCATTAGCAATCAATGTTTTTCCAATTGTTTAGATCTAATTTTAACTGTGAGGGATAGTGTTTTGTTGTTATATTCACATAGTTACTGTGTTTGTCTCAGCAGATAGATTCCTAAGTATTTTATATTGTCTAGGGTGATTTTAAATGGTATTTCTCTTTCTAATTCTTGCTGCTGAAATGGGTTAGAGATATATAGAAATGCTGATGACTTATGAGGGTTTATTTTGTATCCTGCAACTTTGCTAAAGTTGTTGATTATTTCAAGTAACTTTTTGGTTGATTCTCTAGGATTCCTTAAGTAAACCATCATATCATCTGCAAAGAGTGCTAACTTGGTCTCCTCATTGCCACTTTTAATACCTTCAATTTCTTTTTCTTCTCTAATTGTTACTGCTAGTGTTTCTAGTACAATGTTAAATAATAGAGGTGATAATGGGCATCCTTGTTTAATCCTGATCCTATTGGGAAGGCTTCTAATTTATCCCCATTCCAGATGATGTTTGCTGGTGATTTTAGATATATACTGTTTATTATTTTTAGGAAAGGCCCTTCTATTCCTATACTTTCTAGTGTTTTCAATAGGAATGGGTGTTGTATTTTATCAAAGGCTTTTTCTGCATGTATTGAGATAATCATGTGATTTTTGTCAGCTTGCTTGTTAATATGGTCAATTATGTGGATGGTTTTCCTAATATTGAACCATCCTTGCATTCCTGGTATGAATCCTGCCTGGTCATAGTGGATGACCCTTGTGATGACTTGCTGGAGTCTTTTTGCTAGTATCCTATTTAAGATTTTTTCATCTATATTCATTAGGGAGATTGGTCTATAGTTTTCTTTCTCTGTTTTTGACCTGCCTGGCTTTGGGATCAGTACCATGTTTGTGTCATAGAATGAATTTGGTAGAACTCCTTCTTGGCCTATTCTGTCAAATAGTTTGTTTAATATTGGGATTAGTTATTCTTTGAAGGTTTGATAGAAATCATTTGTGAATCCATCTGGACCTGGAGATTTTTTCTTAGGGAGTTCTTTGATGGCTTGTTCAATTTCTTTTTCTGATATGGGGTTGTTAAGGTAATTTATTTCTTCCTCTTTTAGTCTAGGCAATTTATATTTTTGTAAGTATTCATATCACCTAGATTGCCATATTTGTTGCCATATAACTAGGCATAGTAGTTTTTAATGATTGCCTTAATTTCCTCTTCATTAGAGGTGAGGTCTCCTTTTTCGTCTTGGAAACTATCAATTTGTTTTATTTTTTCCTTTTTTAATTAGACTGACTAGTAGTTTGTCTATTTTATTTGTTTTTTCAAAGTACCAGCTTCTAGTCTTATTTATGAAATCAATAGTTCTTAGACTTTCAATTTTATTAATTTCTCCTTTGAGTTTTAGGATCTCTAATTTAGTCTTCATCTGAGGATTTTTAATTTGTTCGCTTTCTACTTTTTAAATTTGCATGCCCAATTCATTGACCTCTTCCCTTCTTAATTTGTTAATATATGAACTCATGGATATAAATTTCCCCCTGAGTACTGCTTTGGCTGCATCCCATATGTTTTGGAAGGATGTTTCATCATTGTCATTTTCTTCAATGAATTTATTAACTGTTTCCACGATTTGTTCTTTAACTAACTGGTTTTGGAGAATTGTATTGTTTAATTTCCAATTAATTTTCGATTTACCTATCCATGTTCCCTTACTAATTATTATTTTCATTGCATTGTGATCTGATAAAGTTGCATTTATTATTTCTGCTCTTTTGCACTTGTTGGCAATATTTTTATGCCCTAATACATGGTCAATTTTTGTGAATGTACCATGTGCTACAGAAAAGAAGGTATATTCCTTTTTGTCCCTATTTATTTTTCTCCACATTTCTACTAACTCTATTTTTTCTAAGATTTATTTCACTTCTCTTATCTCTTTCTTATTTTTTTTTTTTTTTGGTTTGATTTATCTAGTTCAGATAGAGGAAGGTTCAAGTCTCCCACTAGTATAGTTTTTCTATCTATTTCGTCCTTGAGCTCCTCTAGTTTCTCCTTTAGAAATTTGGATGCTATGCCATTTGGTGCATACATGTTGAGTACAGATATTTCCTCACTGTCTATACTGCCTTTTATCAGGATTTAATTACCTTCCCTATCTCTTTTAACTAGATTTATTTTTACTTTGGCTTTGTCAGATATCATGATTGCGACTCCTGCCTTCTTTTTGTCAGTTGATGCCCAATAGATTTGTCTCCACCCTCTTACTTTCACCCTATGTGTATCTACCTTCCTCATGTGTGTTTCTTGATGAAAGCACATGGTAGGTTGTTGGATTCTAATCCACTCTATTATTCGCTTGCATTTTATGGGTGAGTTCATTCCATTCATATTCAGATTTATGATTACTAGCTGTGTATTTCCCAGCATTTTGATTTCTGCTCCTGTTCCTGCCTTTTCTTCTTTCACTATTTCCTTCTACACCAATATTTGCTTTTAAAGAGTCCCCCTTATTCCCACCCTTATTTTACTTCCCTTTCTACCCCCCTCCCTTCTTAATCCCCCCCTTATTTTCCCTGTAGTCTTTCTAAAATGAACCCCCTGCCCCCTCCCTCCCTTGTACTGCTTCCCTCCCCACCAGACCGTTTGTTACCCTTCTACTCCCCTATTGGGTGCAAATCTATTCCCTGCCCCCAATGGATTGGATTGTTTTTCCCTCTTTAAGTCAATTTCAAAGCACATAAAAGTTGAGTATTTCCTGTCTCTGACCTCTTTACCCTTCCAGTGTATTGATGTTCTCCCCCCTCCCACCATGAGCTTCTTTGTGATATATAAATTTACACCCGTTTGTTTCTTGCTTAGATATCAAATTTTCTTTTAAGGTCTGATCTTTTCTTTATGAATTCTTGAAATTCTTCTATTTTGTTGAATGACCATACTTTGTTACAACAGTTTTTAAGAGTTACCAATGACCTCTTTTTTTATAGGGACATATATCATTTTAACTTTTTGAGTCTCTTAAAATTTTTTTTGTTTTGTTTTTTTCCCCTCTTTTTTAATTACCTTTTGATGATTCTCTTGAGTTCTGTGCTTAGATATCAAATTTTCTGTTCAGGTCTGACCTTTTCTTTACAAATTCTTGAAATTCTTCTATTTTGTTGAATGACCATACTTTCCCCTATAAGAATGTAGTCAGTTTTGCTGGGTAGTTGATTCTTGGTTGTAGACCTAGTTCCCTTGCTTTACGGAATATCGTATTCCATGCCTTTTTTTTTTCAGTGTTGATGCAGCCAGATCCCAAGTTATCCTCACTGTGGTTCCTTGGTATCTGAATGACTTCTTCTTGGCAGCTTGTAATATCTTTTCTTTGGTCTGATAGTTCTTGAATTTGGCTATAAAATTACTGGGTGTTGTCAGTTGGGGATTAAGTACAGGAGGTGATCTGTGGATTCTTTCAATCTCCACTTTTCCCTCTTGTTCTAGGATATCGGGGCAGTTTTCTTAATAATTTCCTGTAGTAGGATGTTCAGGTTTTTCTTTTTGTCATGGTCTTCTGGTAGACCAACGATTCTTAAATTGTCTCTCCTTGAACGATTTTCTAAATCCTCTGTTTTGTGAATGAGATGCTTTATATTTTCCTCAATTTTTTCATTCTTTTGGTTTTGTTTTATAGCGTCCTCCTGCCTTGTGAGGTCACTTGATTCTAATTGTTGTATTCTGGTTCTTAAAGTCTCGATTTCATCCTTAGCTTTTTGGTTGTCCTTTTCCTTTTGGGCTGGTTTTCTTTGGAGGTCATCTTTCATACTCTTTAACTCATCTTTCATCTCCTTTGCCTCATTTTCCAGCAGGTTGATTTTGGCTTTCAAGACACTATTTTCTTGTTTTAGTTCAAGTGCTTCTGTTTCCAGATGACTTATCTCAGTTTTCAAGTTCTTTTCCCAATTGTCTTCAGCCTCTCTTAATTGTGTTTTGAATTGCATTTTGAGTTCTTCCAAAGCCTGTATACAATTTGCTGGGATCTCTGATTTTTCCTTTGCTGATCCCTCCCCCTCTGTTTCATTCGCTCTTTGCTCATTAGCTGTGTAGAAGTTGTCTATTGTAATTTCTTTCTTCGAGTTCACCCCTTCTTTGCTCCCCATATTTGTCTGTACTCTTGCTCCTCTCATTCTTTTTGGTTTGGGGGCTGTCAGTCTCCCCTCTTGGAGCTTTGTCAGATCTCTTGGTACAGTCTCTAGGGGAGGAATATTAGCTTCCCTGTCCTCTGGAGGCTTTTGATCAGATTAAGTTCAACTGGGTTGGACTATATGTGATCTGAGGCCAAAGACTCCTGGAAGGCTGGGCCTCCCAGGCTCTCTCCAGTTCTCTCCAGCTGCTTCTCTGCTGTCCACAAGGTTCCCCAGTGCCTTTGCTAGTTCCGAGGTTCCTGGCCTTGCCGGAGGCCCTGCACTCTGAGGGGGGCAGGGGTCCCGGCCTCCCTGAGCTTTGAGGAGTTCTGATGGCATTAGGTTCAACTGGATTGATCTGGATGTGCCCCAAGGCAACGGTGAGACTGGAGCCAGATGGAAGGACCTAGCCACAGGCCCCGGTCTCTCCCTGGCTTTCTCCTTGCTGTCTATGCTGGATGCTCTGAGCCTGGTGCCCCGCTGCTCACAAGGTAGACCCTCCAAACCAGCACCTTTGCCTGCCCAGAGGTTCCTGCTGCTGCTGGGGGCTTAGCCCTCTGGATTGGGGGGGAGGGGTCCTGGGACCTTCCCTCTGTCTTCCCCTTAGACCCGAGTGTTCTTGGATTCTGGCTTTTGGGGAGCGTACCTTTTGATTTGAGTCCAGAAGGAGGGTTCCCCACCTCTGTCCTGTTGTTAAGTTTGAATTTCAGTTTCCAGGATCATTCAGTTTGTGATCAGTAAGGAAGGGTTTTCAGAGGTCTGAACTTTTGCTGTTTCTAAGCTGCCATCTTGACTCTGTCTCCAGATGAATTTATTATTGGGTTTTTTTTCCTGGCTCTAGAGAGCTAGAAAACTTCAGAGAGTTTTTTTTTTTTGACAAGGCATTGAATTAGTAATTTATAATAGGTACAATTTTAATTCTTATTATATTGTTTTGGACTACCCATGAGTAATTAATTTTTTTCCAATTGTTTGATCTGACTTTTTTGTGTATGAAAAGTATTTTGTAATTGAATTCATACAGTTCCTGGGTTTTTCTTGCTAGGTAGACTCCCAAGCATATTCTATTATCAGTCATTAATTCAAATGGTATTTCTTTTTGTATCTCTTTTTACTGGACTTTGTAGGAAATAAATAGAAATATGAATGATTAATGAGGATTTATTTTATATCATGCAACTTTGCTAAAGTCATTATTTCAATTAACTTTTTAGTTGAATCTTTAGAATTCAATTAAGCCATAATATCATCTGCAGAGTGATAGTTTTGTTTCTTCATTGTCTATTCTAATTCCTTCAATTTTCTTTCTTCCATTTTGCTATAGTTAGCAGAGAATGCTTGCTAATGGTTTTTGATAGATATTATTTATAATTATAAGGAAAGTTCTACTTATACCTATTTTAAATTTTTTTTAGTAAAAATGGTATTGTATTTTGTTTAAAGATTTTTCTACATGAAAATAATCATATGATTTTTGTTATTTTTTATATTGATATTATTTATGCTGAGAATTTTAACATGTCTAAATATTTTTAATTTCCTCATCTGAAAACTGCCTTTTGAATTCATTTTATCATTTATTAGAGAATTAGAGAATGACTTGTATTTTTATAAATTTTATTCACTTCCCTATATATTTTGAAAAATGAGACCCTTATCAGAAACAAGTGCCTTAACTTTTTTCCTTCAAATTTATTTTTTTTTCTAATCTTGATTGCATTTGTTTTGTTTGTGAGTTTTTTAAATTCATGTAATCAAAGAATTTTATTTTTACGTCTCAAAATGTTCTCTATGGCATATCTAGTATCCCAAATGTTCTCTAGAGTTTCCAAAGGAAATGGGTTTTGAATTTTGTGAAAAGTTGTTTCTTGGTTTTTTTTTTGCTTCTATAAAAATAATCACATGCTTTTTGTTGGTTTTGATACTGATATACAGTAAATTATGCTGATACTTTTTCTAATATTAAACCATCTCTGCATAGAGTATCATCTTTGTTACATATTGCTGTAATTTTCTTATTATTATTTTATTAAAGCTTTCCATCAATATTCTTGGAGTGATCAGATTTCTTTCTGTTTTTTTTTCTTCTTTCTCATTTAGGTACAATACTTTATTTATGACATAAAAGGAATTTAGTAGAATTCCTCCTTCAGTTATTTTTTTTCCAGATGGTTTAAATAGAATTAGAATTAATTGTTCTTGATACATTTGGTAAAAATCACTTGTGAATTGATATGGCCTTGGTGAATTTTTCTTACAATATTATGAATTGTTTTCTCAACTTCTTTTCTGAGAGAGTATTTAAACATTTCCTCTTTTTTTAACCTAGGTAATTTACATATTTTTGAATATCTATTTCACTTATGTTGTTGAATTTATTGGTATATATGCCGACAAAATGACTCCTGATAGTTGCTTAAATTTTCTCATCATTTCTTGTGAATTTTTCCTTTTCCTTTTTGTTAGTAGTATCATCTTTTAATCAAATTAACAAGTGGTACATCCATTTTATTTGGGTTTTTTCCCATAAAATTGCTCCTTGTTTCACTTATTAATTCAATGCTTTTCTTTGCAATTTTTATTATTAGAAAATTATCTAGTGTGCTGAGAACTTGCATGGCCTGGCTTAGATCTCATAGCCATCATGTCATAAATAGGACTAGAAACAAATTTAGAAGATACTTCCTAGTCATATTACAACATTATTTTAGACAAATTCATTCATGGCAAAAATTCATAAATGTTGTACTACTCTTTTGATACAGGGAGAAAAAATATGAAATTTAAGACCAGACATCAGGATGTTAAAATTATTATTAATCACACATGTTCTTGTTACAGTGTTCTCCCTTCTATCTAGGATTATAAGAATAATAAAAGATATTTTCCTTAAAAGTATGGAGATAAAAAGAGGCTTAGAAATCAGGAAATTTTGCCCATCCAATTTATAGATGATATTCTTTTCCCTGTGTCACAAGAGGAATAATTGAGAGATCTGAAATCATCTAACACAGTTTGGACTAATTTAATTTTATTTCTTTTTTCCTGCCTTAGCTTTGGGAAAGGCAGAAATTATACTGAGTTAAGTAAATCGATTACTTCCTGAATAGTAAAAAGCAGAAATTAATAATTGAATGCATAAGGCATGATATATGCACATGTAACAATACTAGTTTTCTCGTTTTATTCCATCGGTCCCACCCAGTAAAACTTGTGTTTCAGGGATGGATATTTCTACCTTCTATCTGTTAACTTTTCTCTAACTCTTCTCTGGATTATTAATATTTCCTCCTTTAGGTCACAAACTTTTAAAGGGTACTGATAGATCTATTGAAAATCTTCAGAAGATTAAGAATAATTAATGTCAGCAACCAATTAGGAAGCAAGATTAGTTAGAACCTTTGAATGATCTCTCCATAAAATAACTGAGCTCCTATATCGCCCTCCTCACCTGCTTTCATCCTGCCTTTGCAACAGGCTTGCAATGTGTAAAAGTATTTAACCTCTATATAGCTTCTTGGGCTTGTCTTCACATTCAGTAACTAGTCATTTAAAACTTTGTAACTTTCATTTCATTTTATGCTTCATAGTTCCTGACACTTCTCAAAGGTAGCTTTTGAAATCAGTAGATAATGGTACATTAAGAAAGATGATGGAACTTGTCCTTCATTGTGCAGTTATATAATACCATAGCCTACCTCATTAAACTTACTAAGGCCCTTTAACCAAGGGGAGGATTAGATTGATTTAAAAAAAAACAACAAAGCAGGGAATGCAAATGAATGTTTCAAAAATAAATATGATTTATTCTTAACTTTTTTTTTATCAGATCCAAGAGAATCTCCCTAGAGAGTTTGCCAACTACAATCATATTTCAAAAGGAATATTTCCCACATACTCTTTGAACAAGGACATCTTCTGAGATACAGCAATCTTCATCTTTCAACACGAGGGCCCTCAGGCGAAGACTGAATTCAGTGCTAGAGGAGTTGCAGCTTTGTTTAATTAGATGATAATAATACCTGTTTGTAGCCCAGTGTTAATAAATGCTTAACATTCATATGTTTTGCATAAAGGCAACATTTAATCAATCTGGCTGTTACCCACCATTATTTTCATAAGAGTTACAAATGAATGGATGCCGAACAAACCCAGTCATTATTCTTTTTATTCTAGTACAGTGAAAATACAGAAAGATAAAATGCTTGGTGGTGCCTTGAATAAAACATGCCACAGTCTGTTTTAAAGGGCTCATCTTAATTGCAGTGTTTCTTCCCCATGGTGTAGGTAAATGTTTGTTTTGTGTTAATTAAG
Organism: Monodelphis domestica; assembly: GCF_027887165.1. Lineage (NCBI taxonomy): Eukaryota > Metazoa > Chordata > Mammalia > Didelphimorphia > Didelphidae > Monodelphis > Monodelphis domestica. Next base: position 527,349,169 of record NC_077227.1, on the reverse strand, counting down.
AAGTCATTTAAACATCTGCTCTTTATTTTATGGACTGCCTTTAAAGTACAAAATCTGTTTTCCCCTTGAGAGCATTTTATGTTCCCAAGTGGCAATTTCCAAATAAAGTGTCTCTTTTTTAGGATAGAAAGTCTAGTTCACAAAGGTTTTTCCATCTGTTCTATACAGTTTCACTTGTGAGAGAGGTGTTTGATTAGGATAAACAAATTCATAGAGAATGATCCCACCTAAGATGGAGACACTAATGGAAAGATAAATGTATATTTATATGACTCTTTTGACATAGTTGACATTAAAAAAAAATTTGCACTTAGAAAAGAATGTAAGTTCTAAAGGCCAGTAAAATTATAGCATTTCACAGTTGGAAGCAAATCCAGAAAGCACCTGGTTTTACTCATATCTTATCAGGAATCATAATATCCTTTGTAAAAAAAAAATTTCTAGACTATCTTCTAAGACTTCAGTTATAAGAATTTGATTCAATATTAAAGCAAACTTCTACCTTAGAATAGATGCAATTATTTCATGAATTCAAAATAATTTTCTTTCTAATTCCCACACATTACTTTTAAATTAATATTTTTGTGGCCAAGCAGAACTGATCTAATCTTCCTTCTTCTAAAGTAGTCTATTTCAAATAAGGGAAGATAATAAAATTGAAGTAGATAAAGCAGATCAATCCCTTCCTGCATTTTTAAGGAAACAGACCCAGTCCCCCCAGGAGGTCAAGCAGCTTATGCAGGTGCAGACTAGACTAGGGATGAGAATCAGGAAGATCAAGAAAAAAAGGAACTTCAGGAATGTGAAAGAGGTCAGGATGGAATGCAAGGTAACTTATAGCTAACTAGGGATAAGTGATTAAGTACATGTGAAAGTAAACAACCCCTGAATAACCTGAGGATTGTCCACTCATCACTGACCACACATACCTGTGTTTGTGATAAGGTTTGTTTGATTGTCAAAGAAGAACCTGTATGTGAAAGGAAATAACTTTGTATCTCGAAACCTATATAAGCTATCCTGTAATGTCAGTCTGATGCAGCTTCCATTAGGGAAGTCTGTCCCAGCTGGTAGATTCTTTATTAATCAATAAATAATGGTTCCAATAATTGAATTTTTTGGGTGTCTGGACTCACTTTATGAAGTGCCCCACTTCACTTCATGAAGATCATTTTAAATAGTTTGAAGAGAACTATCACAAAATAATATAAATTTTTCCCCTTTAAAAAAATTAAATCATTTGTTAATCTCCTTCATTCTTAAATGTATTCTTCCTAACCCTTAGAAAGAGTTATTCCCTCTAACAAAAAGCAAAAAAGAGGAAAAATTCAACAAAACATTATTAATTATTAATTTGTGGGATCACACTTGGTCATTACAATAAAAATATTTGTTTTAATTTTTGTTTTATCTTCTCCATAGAAGTCATGATGTAAGATCTCACATTTTTTCTGGCTTCATATTGCAGCAATTGATACCATCCTATGTTTCTTTGAATTTTTCATATGTATTAATTCTTATCACACAGTAATCACAAATAGTCAAATAGCACTAAACAAATATATCTTTAGTACTGAGAACCAAGATGATACAGTGGATACAGGAATTCATTTGAACTCTCCCAAATTCCTCTTTAAAAATCTTCAAAGTTGGGTAATCATGGCTGCAATCTAGATGCCACATGCTTCCTCTCCCTGGCACCGAACAAAACAGACTACATCGAAGGAGCATAAAAATCACCTTTGGCGGAACAGGACTCCCCAGTATCCCATAGAGGTGAAGGTACGTGGGGTTTGAACATTTCCACACTATAATAAGAAGGAGGTAAAGCTTGCACAGAAAAGTGAACTGAGCCACACTACCCCCACCCCACCTCCCCCACCAAACCAGAGTAAGCTACCTGAGTGTTTGCCGGGACAGTGAGTGAGTGGGGAATGTCTCTGTCTGGGGGGGGGGGGCACTCCAGGGTCCTTGGGATCTGGGGATTGCCAGGAAAAAACGTCTCAGGGTGGTTTCACTGGAGAACCTGGCACTGAGCACAGGGGTCAGCGGAGCTGTACTTGGGGTGGCTGCGCTGAACATCTCCATGGACCTAAACACCAGGGGTGGACCACACGCTGATAATCTGGGTGGAGCTGAACACCTGGGCAGTGTGGCTGTGATCAGGGACCCAGCGCTCTAAGAAACCTTGGAGGCTGGGAAGAACTAGTCTGAAGCAACCTAAATTCACAGAAAAAAACGCCCGTATAACCCAGACCCCGGACCAAAAAGGAAAGGGGAATAAAACCACCAAAGGGATGGCTCACATGGCACAAAATCAAGCCTCCAGGAAGAAAGGGAAAAAAGTGACTATTGAAAACTTTTATGGTGGAAGTACCCAAGGAAAAGAGGAGAATGAGGAGGAAACCCCAAAAAAATCAGAACATGCCTCCCAAAATGGAAACTATCAACAAGCTCTGGAAGATCTCAAACTGGAACTTATCCAAAAGATGGAAACCTGGAAAGAAAAATGGGAGAAAGAGATCAGCAGTCTGACAGATAAGACTGCTCAATTGGAAAAAGAGCTCAAAGCATCCAATAGAAGGGCAGACAAAGCTGAAAAGCAAAACCAGTCCCTAACGACCAGAATCAAGCAACTCGAAGAAAGTGAGATGATAAAACAGCAAGAATCAATAAAGCAAACCCAAAAAATTAATGAATTAGAAGAAAACATAAAATATCTCACTGAGAAGGTCACTGATCTGGAAAACAGAGGGAGAAGAGAAAATCTCCGAATTATCGGTCTCCCAGAAAAACCAGAGATAAACAATAAACTCGATATTATTCTACAGGAGATTATAAAAGAAAATTGCCCCCACGTTCTGGAGCAAGGGGGCAAAATAGAAATAGAAAGGATTCATAGATCACCCTCTATACTAAATCCCCAAAAGACAATCCCTAGGAATGTAATTGCCAAATTCAAGAGCTTCCAAGAAAAGGAAAAAATTCTACAAGAAGCCAAGAAGAGGAGCTTCAGATATAAGGGGGCTCCCATAAGGATCACACACAGCTTAGCGGCTAACACACTAAGAGACCTCAAATCATGGAACATGATATTTAGAAAGGCAAGAGAGCTGGGTCTCCAACCAAGAAACAACTACCCAGCAAAACTGACTATATACTTCCAGGGGAAAGTATGGGCATTCAACAAAATAAAAGATGTCCAAGCATTTGCTAAGAAAAGACCAGAACTTAGTGGAAAATTTGATATCCAAGCACAGAAAGCAAGAGAAACATGAAAAGGTAAATATGAAAGAAAGGGAAAAGGAGATAAATCTTATCTTTTTCTTTAAGTCAAACTCTCTTCTATAAAGACTACATTTACATCAAATTATATTTATTAATATGTGGGGAAAATGTTTTGTGTAACTCTCATAAATTGTAGCATCATAAGAGTAGATAGAAGAAACATGCATAGGGAAAGATTGGGGCATTAAGAAGATTTGGGGAAAGTGGGGGCAAAGAAAGGAAAAGGGAGGGGGGAAGCGTCAATAATACTAAGATTTACTTCAAGAAATGGGGGGGACTTAATAGAATAATATTTCCCATATAAAGATACACATGTGAAGGGGAGGGGAAGAACTCTCATATGAGAAGGAGAGGAAGAGAGCGTGAAGTGGAATTACTTAAACCTTACTCTCAGTAAAATCAAATCTGAGAGGGAAGAGCATCTAGATCCAGTGGGATCCTGAATTCTATCTTATCCATTAGGGCAAGAAAGAAAGGAAAATTAAGGAGGAGGAGGGAGTATAAAAAGAGAGGGAATGAGAGGGAGAGGGGAAGGGAGCATCAAAAGGGAGTGGCTAGAAAGGGAAGCATATCAAGGGAGGGGACTAGGGAGACTGACCTAAAGTAAATCACTGGTTCAAAAGGAGATAGCTTAAGAAGAAAGGTCAGAACTAGGGGAAGATATGAAAATGCCAGCGAATCCACAAATGACAATCATAACTTTGAATGTGAATGGGATGAACTCACTCATAAAACGTAGACAAATAGCAGAGTGGATTAGAACCCAAAACCCTACCATATATTGTCTTCAAGAAACACATATGAGATGGGTTGACACTCATAAGGTTAGAATTAAAGGTTGGAGTAAGACCTTTTGGGCCTCAACTGATAGAAAGAAGGCAGGAGTTGCAATCATGATATCAGACAAAGCCAAAGCAAAAATAGACCTGATCAAAAGGGATAGGGAAGGTAAATATAGTCTGCTATAAGGGAGTATAGACAATGAGGAAATATCACTAATCAATATGTATGCACCAAATGGTATAGCATCCAAATTTTTAATACAGAAACTAGGAGAATTGAATGAGGAAATAGACAGTAAAGGCATATTAGTGGGAGACTTGAACCAACCACTATCAAATTTAGATAAATCAAACCAAAAAATAAACAAGAAAGAGGTAAAAGAGGTGAATGAAATCTTAGAAAAATTAGAGTTAATAGACATATGGAGAAAAATAAATAGGGACAAAAAGGAATACACCTTCTTTTCAGCACCACATGGCACATTCACAAAAATAGATAATACACTAGGTCACAGAAACATGGCACTCAAATGCAGAAAAGCAGAAATAATCAAGGCAGCCTTTTCAGATCACAAGGCAATAAAAATATTGATCGGCAAGGGTACATGGAGAGCCAAATCAAAAATTAATTGGAAATTAAATAATATGATACTCCAAAATCAGATAGTTAGAGAAGAAATCATAGAAAAAATTAATAATTTTGTTGAAGAAAATGACAACGGCGAAACATCCTTTCAAACCTTATGGGATGCAGCCAAGGCAGTACTTAGAGGAAAATTCATATCCCTGAGTGCATATATTAACAAATTAGGGAGGAGAGAGATCAAGGAATTGGAAATTCAAATCAAAAAACTTGAGAACGAACAAATTAAAAACCCCAAGAAGAAAACCATACTAGAGATCCTAAAAATTAAGGGAGAAATTAATTAAATTGAAAGTGACAGAACTATTGAGCTAATAAACAAGACCAGAAGCTGGTACTTTGAAAAAACAGACAAAATAGACAAAGTACTGGTTAATCTAATTAAAAAAAGGAAAGAAGAAAGGCAAATTAACAGCATCAAGGATGAAAAGGGGAATCTCACCTCCAATGAAGAGGAAATTAAGGCAATCATTAAAAACTACTTTGCCCAACTATATGGCAATAAATATACCAACCTAGATGATATGGATGAATATTTAGAAAAATACAAATTGCCTAGACTAACAGAAGAAGAAATAGTTTTCTTAAATAATCCCATATCAGAAAAAGAAATCCAACAGGCCATCAAAGAACTTCTTAAGAAAAAATCCCCAGGGCCTGACGGATTCACCAGTGAATTCTATCAAACATTCAGAGAACAGTTAATCCCAATACTATACAAACTATTTGACATAATAAGCAAAGAGGGAGTTCTACCAAACTCCTTTTATGACACAAACATGGTACTAATTCCAAAGCCAGGCAGGCCAAAAACAGAGAAAGAAAATTATAGATCATTCTCCCTAATGAGTATAGATGCAAAAATCTTAAATAGGATACTAGCAAAAAGACTCCAGCAAGTGATCAGAAGGGTCATCCACCATGATCAGGTAGGATTTATACCATGGATGCAGGGCTGGTTCAACATTAGGAAAACTATCCACATAATTGACCACATCAACAAGCAAACCAACAAGAACCACATGATTATCTCAATAGATGCAGAAAAAGCCTTTGATAAAATACAACACCCATTCCTACTAAAAACACTAGAAAGCATAGGAATAGAAGGGTCATTCCTAAAAATAATAAACAGTATATATCTAAAACCATCAACTAGTATCATCTGCAATGGGGATAAACTAAATCCATTCCCATTAAGATCAGGAGTGAAGCAAGGATGCCCATTATCACCTCTATTATTGGACATTGTATTAGAAACACTAACAGTAGCAATTAGAGAAGAAAAAGAAATTGAAGGCATTAAAATAGGCAAGGAGGAGACCAAATTATTGCTCTTTGCAGATGACATGAAGGTCTACTTAAAGAATCCTAGCTTCAACCAAAAAGCTAATCGAAATAATCAACAACTTTAGCAAAGTTGCAGGATACAAAATAAACCCACATAAGTCATCAGCATTTCTATATAATTCCAACACAGCTCAGCAGCAAGAACTAGAAAGAGAAATCCCATTCAAAATTACCTTAGACAAAATTAAATATTTAGGAATCTATCTCCCGAGACAAACACAGGAACTATATGAACACAACTACAAAACACTTTCCACACAACTAAAACTAGACTTGAACAATTGGAAGAACATTAACTTCTCATGGGTAGGACAAGCCAATATAATAAAAATGACCATCCTACCCAAACTCATCTATCTATTTAGTGCCATACCCATGGAACTTCCAAAAATTGTTTTTTACTGATTTAGAAAAAACCATAACAAAGTTCATTTGGAAGAATAAAAGATCAAGGATATCCAGGGAAATCATGAAAAAAATACAAAGGAAGGGGGTCTTGCAGTCCCAGATCTCAGACTATATTATAAAGCAGCGGTCATCAAAACAATTTGGTACTGGCTAAGAGACAGAAAGGAAGATCAGTGGAATAGACAGGGGACAAGCAACCTCAGCAAGACAGTATATGACAAACCCAAAGATCCCAGCTTTTGGGACAAAAATCCACTATTTCATAAAAACTGCTGGGAAAATTGGAGGACAGTGTGGAAAAGATTAGGTTTAGATTAATACCTCACACCCTACACCAAGATAAATTCAAAATGGGTGAATGACTTGAACATCAAGAAGGAAACTATAAGAAAATTAGGGGAACACAGAATAGCATACATGTCAGACGTTTGGGAAGGGAAAGACTTCAAAACCAAGCAAGACTTAGAAAGAGTCACAAAATGCAAAATAAATAATCTGGAATACATCAAATTAAAAAGTTTTTGTACAAACAAAACCAATGTAACCAAAATCAGAAGGGTAGCAACAAATTGGGAAACAATCTTCATAAAAACCTCTGACAAAGGTTTAATTACTAAAATTTATAAAGAACTAAATCAATTGTACAAAAAATCAAGCCATTCTCCAATTGACAAATGGGCAAGGGACATGAATAGGCAGTTCTTAGCCAAAGAAATCAAAACTATTAATAAGCACATGAAAAAGTGCTCTACATCTCTTATAATCAGAGAGATGCAAATCAAAACAACTCTGAGGTATCACCTCACACCTAGCAGATTGGCTAACATGACAGCTATGGAAAGTAATGAATGCTGGAGGGGATGTGGCAAAGTGGGGACACTAATTCATTGCTGGTGGAGTTGTGAATTGATCGAACCATTCTGGAGGGCAATTTGGAACTATGCCCAAAGGGTGATAAAAGACTGTCTACCCTTTGATGCAGCTATAGCACTGCTGGGTTTGTACCCCAAAGAGATAATAAGGAAAAAGACTTGTACAAGAACATTCAGAGCTGCACTCTTTGTGGTGGCCAAAAATTGGAAAACGAGGGGATGCCCGTCAATTGGGGAATGGCTGAACAAATTGTGGTATATGTTGGTGAAGGAATACTATTGTGCTAAAAGGAACAATAAAGTAGAGGAATTCCATGGAGACTGGAACAACCTCCAGGAAGTGATGCAGAGCAAAAGGAGCAGAACCAAAAAAACATTGTACACAGAGACTGATACATTTTGGTACAATCGAAGGTGAAGGACTTCTCCATTAGTATCAATGCAATGTCCCTTAACAATCTGCAGGGATCTAAAAAATACTATCCACAAGCAGAGGATAAAGTGTTGGAGTAAAAACACCGATGAAATGCATCTCCTTGACTACAGGGTTGGAGGGGATATGACTGAGGAGAGACTCTAAATGAACACTTTAATGCAAATTCCAACAACAGGGAAATGGGTTCGAGTCAAGAACACATGTGATACCCAGTGGAATCGTGCGTCGGCTATGGGAGAGGGAAAAGTGTTGGGAGGGGGGGAGGGGAGGAAAAGAAAATGATCTTTGTTTCCAGTGAATAATGTATGGAAATGACCAAATAAAATAATGTTTAAAATTAAAAAAAAATCTTCAAAGTAAAATCTCAAATCAAATTCAATATCAGTAAAACTAACAAATTGGGGGTGAAACAATTTTCTAATCAAAGACAGCACTGGAGTTTAGGGTAAAGGATTTGTCACATCAAAGTAGTGGTTAGCCCTGAAGGAAAATACAGATTACAATTCATTATAATGTGTGAATCTTAAAACTGCTCAGACTATACCTTAGAAGTTTTTGTTAAGTTTTCCCCCTATTTTAATAATGGAGGTACTTGATCAGGAATGTATTGAGAACTTTTCAAATTACTCCACCCTGCTCAGACAGTGCCTTAGGGGAAGATAAAGTCGTAAACTCCTGATTGAACAATGAAAGTTCCTAACTCATACTTATAGTAAAGCTAGAACCTTAAGCTAGGTCAATTTTTAGATCTAATACAAAAGGTTGCTAAGTATCTATAAAGGTTAAATTAATCACTAAATGGTCAAGCAACTTACAAAAGGCAAGCTTAACAAAAGAGGTGTGAAGTTTTAGTATACCCAGAGAAAGTGAGAACCAAAGAAGCTGTGAACCAAGAATGGGCAGTCCTGGGAGAAAGGGTCTACTGTGAATAGTAGATGTGAAAATTTAGGGGAGGTGACATAAGAGAAAATTTCTTTAAAAGGAGAATTCAGTTCAGTTTGGTTTTAGTTCAGTTTGGAAGATGAATTGGAGCTCTGAACTCAGATCAGGAGTTTACGAGTTCAGTGGAGGACTGGAGCTTGCTTGAGACAATCTTGTGGTGAGTGATAAAGACTGACTCGCTCTCCCTTAGGCTCAGGCCTAGTCCATTTGGCTTAGGCCCTTTCTACTCTTCTCTCTCTCTCTCTCTCTCTCTCTCTCTCTCTCTCTCTCTCTCTCTCTCTCTCTCTCTCTCTCTCTCTCTCTCTCTCTCTCCCTTCCCTTAATTCCTTCACTTGTATTAATTAAAATCTCCATAAAACCCAACTGACTTGGGTATTTTCATATTTGGGAATTTTCCCATGGCGACCATTTAATTTTAGATTTTAAATCAAGACACTAAACATATCTTTACAGTTTGACTGAAACCTTTACAGTTTTGGCAATTCACAGTCTTAACAAACCACATTTTCATGGTTACAAATGTCAACAGAAGTTTTGGGAGCTCTTAGCCCACAGATGGTAAGGAGATCAGATAAATAGCCTGAAAGCAATTATCAGAGATGATTTGTGGAATCATATTTGAGGACCCTGTTACATTGCCCATATCCAGGTCCAGAATGCAATCCTAAAACAAAAGGGAGCACTACTTATTGTGACCACAATGGAGTAGGAGCCTTAGTAATTTTTCCTGGGCACAGAAGAGGTCTTGTACTCATGCATAAGGGGATATGATCCCTGATCTTAGATCTTAGTTCTAAGGCAGAAACAAGCACTAGTATTTGTGGCTGCAGGGGAGTAGTGGATCTGGGAAAAAAATGAAAAGAAATGATTTAAGAGGACTAGGAGTTACATGCTGACAACTGAGATTTTAGAATGAGGGAAACTCTGTTTACCCTAACCCTCTATTCACCCTAACACCTGTAAATAAATAAAATAAAATAAATAAATTGCCTTTTAGGCCAAGGAAAAAGTACTACAATTAGCCAGAATTAAACAATTCAAATTTCTAATATAATAGAGCCACATTTAGGATTACAAAGGGCATGGAATTTTCTACATTAAAGTGCCAGAGGGAATGGGTTATGATAATCTGAAAGGCAAAGGGTCTAGAATTACAGCTAAAGATCACCTACCCACCAAAACTCAGCACAATCCTCCATGGGAAAATTTAGCATTTAACGAAATAAAGAACTTCCAGGAATTCTTGGCAAAAAAAAAAAAAATTAAAAATATACACAAAACAAAATACATACCAAAAACAGTTGAAAAGAAAATTTGATATGTAAATTTGACACTCAAGAGAAGCATAATGAAAAGTGAAATTTTAATGTTATAAAAAATGTTAAATTCATTATATTCAAACATGGGAACTTGATAAAGATACTCAAAAATCTAAGGACCAAAAATCTGAGATATGTTATGAGGAAGAGATAAATTTAGTAGGAAAATAGAGTTTGCAGAGACAAGATGCATGAGACCTTCAGAGAAAGATTCTGGAATGCAAAAGGAAGGGTGATGCTGGAACTCAGAGGGGTTGGCTGTTTCTCTTTGGATGTAACCTGGGGAAAAGTGGATGCCTGTTCTGAGGTTGCTGCTTTTCCTATCCTACTTGTTGTTATCCGGTTGCTGTGTTTCCTTGGGAGAAGAACTCTGATCCTGCACTTTCAGCAAATGGAGGTCTGGGTCCATTTGGATCTGGGACCTACCCTGGGCCCTGACAAATCTGTAACAGGCCATCACCTCTAATAATAACCAAGAGAGGGATGTAGTATAGGTTATTTAGAACAAGGATTGGGTTTATATATTAGAGAGGAGAGGCTGATAAATGTAGGCTATTAAATCTATGAAGACCCTCTGTGAGGAGGTTTAGAACTGGGTTTTGCAGCTAGTGATTTAGTGACAGGGATTTCCCTCACCCTTAAACCTCCTCCCCCCCCCGGAAATAAATTACACCTTCTGTTTACTGTGACTGAGTAAATCTGTGTGCTGCTCCCAAATCAGGTTTGTACCTGGTCAGAGCTAACTGTTAGGCCCTTTCATTCACAGTTGGAAACTCTGACACTGGTCCAAAATTATCCATTGATATTCCATCTGAACATGCTTCCCCCAAAACCCCCTATTATAGATTCTTAAGGTACTTAAAGAACTCATGACACCCAGGGAACTTAAGCTACTTAAGAAATGCATGAACATGAAGAAATGCGAAGAGTCAATGTAGTGGAAAAGAAGATGGAGGACAATTTTTAAATCTTACTCTCATCAGAATTAGGTAAAAGTGAAAATAATATTCTCATCCAGTTGGCTATAGAAAATTATATTACTGAGAAGTAGGAGGGTAGGGTGAATAAAGGAAGGTGGGGACATAGAAAAGGAAGGATGAATTGGGATGGGGAGCAAAATGTTTGTGATCAGGGAAAGGATGAGAGGAAAGGGATAAGAATAAACCAAGAAAATTAAGATGAAGAAAAATACACAAATAACCATAACTGAATGTGAATGGGATGAGCACAACCTCAAAATGTAAAAGGATAACAGATTATATAAAAAAAAAAACTAGTTTCCCCAAATATGGTATATAGAAGAAACATTTAAATCAGGGAGTCACACAAAAGACAAAAATAAGTGGCTAAGAAGAATGTTTATATCTCAGGTAAATTTTTTTAAAAAGCAGAGTTAGTAATCATGATCTGAGATAAAGGAAAAGTAAAAATATATATAAGGGAGGATATTACATCTCAGCAGGCAGATAGGTGGCTCAGTAGATTTAGAGCAAGACCTAGAGATAGGAAGCCCTGGGTTTAAATCTGGTCTCAGACATTTCCTACTTTTGTGACCGTTGGAAATGGGAAAACCCCACTTCATAGTTCTTACTAATCTTCTGCCTTGTAACCAATGAACAATACTGATTCCAAAATAGAAGTTAAGGATTTTTAAAAAAGATGAAATTACATTTAATAAAAAGCACCATAAACAATAAAGCTCATATCAACATTAGAATGTACACACCAAATGGCATAGCATCCCAATTCCTACTTTTTAAGTTTAAAAAATATTTCATTTTAAAATTTTTATTTATAATAATTTCCCATGGTTACATGATTCATAGTCTCCCTCCCCCACTCTTTCCTCCCTTCTCCCAAAGCCAACAAGCAGTTACACTGGGTTATACATGTATCATTGTTCAAAACATATTTCTATGTTTTTCATATTTGCAGTAGAGTGATCCTTTAACATCAAAAACCTAATCACATCCCTATTGTTCTACATGATTGAGCCTCTATTTTTCTAATGTATTTCTGTTTCCACAGTTCTTTCTCTGGATATGGATAGTGTTCTTTCTCAAAAATTCCTCTGGATTGTCCTGGGTCATTGCAATGCTGCTGCTAGAAAAGTATATTACATATGATTGTGCCATAATGCATTAGTCTCTGTGTACAGTGTTCTCCTGGTTCTTCTCCTTTTGCTCTGCATCAATTCCTGGAGGTCATTCAAGTTCAGATGGAATTCCTCTATTTCTTTATTGCTTTCAGCACAATAATATTCTATCACCGTCATATACCACAATTTATTCAGCTATGCCCCTATTGATGTATACACCCCTCATTTTCTAATTTTTTGCCACTACAAAGAGCATGACTATAAATATTTTTGTACAAGTCCTTTTCCTTACTGTCTCTTTGGGGTACAAATGGAGCAGTACTATTGCTGGGCCAAAGGGTGAGCATTCATTTAAAGCCCTGTGCACATAGTTCCCGATTACCCTCCAGAATGGTTAGACCAATTCACAACTCCACCAGCAATGTATTTATTAGTCACCCAATTTTGCCACATGCCCTCCAACAATGATCACTTTCCTTTGCTGTAATATTGGCCAATCTGTTAGGTGGTACCTCAGAGATTTTTAATTTGCATTTCTCTAAAAAGGAGGCATTTAGAACATGTATTTATTTATTTATTTATTTTTAAATTTTAAACATTATTTTATTTGGTCATCGGTGTTTTTACTCCCACAGTTTATCCTCTGCTTGTGGATAGTATTTTTTAGATCCCTGCAGATTGTTAAGGGACATTGCATTGATACTAATGGAGAAGTCCATCACCTTCGATTGTACCACAATGTATCTCTGTGTACAATGTTTTTTTGGTTCTGCTCCTTTTGCTCTGCATCACTTCCTGGAGGTTGTTCCAGTCTCCATGGAATTCCTCTACTTTATTATTCCTTTTAGCACAATAGTATTCCTTCACCAACATATACCACAATTTGTTCAGCCATTCCCCAATTGATGGTTTTAAATATATACTGTTTATTATTTTCAGGAAGGGCCCTTCTATTTCTATACTTTATAGTTTTTTTGATAGGAATGGGTATTATATTATATTTTTTTCAAAAGCTTTTTCTGCATCTTTTGAGTTAGTCATGCCATTTTTGATGGTTTGATTATTGACATAGTCAATTATGTGGATAGTTTTCTTAATATTAAAATATCCTTGAATTCTTGGTATAAAACCCACCTGATCCTAGTGAATAATCGTCATGATCACTTGCTGGAGTCTTTTTGTTAGTATTATATTTAAGATTTTTGCATCTACATTCATTAAGGAAATTGTTCTGTAGTTTTCTTCCTTGGTTTTTGGTCTGTCTGGATTTGAAATCACTACCATATTTGTGTCATAAAGCGAATTTGGTAAAATTCCTTCTTTGCTTATTTTGTCAAATAATTTAGGATTAGTTGTTCTTTAATTGTTTGATAGAATTCACTTGTGAATCTATCTGGCCCTAGGGATTTTTTCTAAGGAATTCCCTTTTTTTATTAGATTGACTAGAATTTTATTTTACTTGTTCCCCCCACCCCCAGGGTACTAACTCCTAGTCTTATTTGTTAGTTCAATAGTTCTTTTCCTTTAATTTTTCTTAATTTCTTCTTTAACTTTTAGGATTTTTAATTTTTTTTTAATCTGGGGATTTAAAATTTGTTCTTTTTCTAATTTTTTATGTTGCAAGCCCAATTCATTGAATTTTGCCCTCTCTATTTTCTTGGTATATGTTTTACAAGATTTCCCTATAGTACTGGTTTGGTTCTATCCCATAGATTTTGGTATGATGTCTCTTCATTGTCATTCTCTTTAATGAAGCAATTGTTTCTATGATTTTTTCTTTGATCCCCCACTGTTTTGAAGAATCAAATTAGTTTCCAATCAATTTTAAATTTGCCTTTCAATGGATGTTGTTAATTATAATTTTTACAGCATCACTATCTGCAAAATTAGCATTTGTTATTTGTGCATTTCTGCATTTGTTTGCAATATTTTTTATGCCTTAGTTCATGGTTGATCTTTGTATATGTACCATGTATGGCTGAAAAGAAGGTATATTCCTTTTTATCCCTGTTCAGTTTTCTCCAGATATTTATTAATGCTAATTTTTCTACCATTTCATTTATTTCCCTTACTTCTTTCTTATTTATTTTTTTGGTTCAATTTATCTAGTGCTGAAAGGGGAAAGTTAAGATCCCCCACTAGTATGATCTTATTATCTATTTCCTCTATTAGCTCCTTCAATTTTTTTCTTTAAAAATCTAGATACTATCCCATTTAGTGTATAAATGTTTAGTAATGATATTACCTCTTTGTTTGTATTTCATTTTAGCAAAATGTAATTTCCTTCCTTATCTCTTTTAATCAGATCAATTTATACTTTGGCTTTGTCTGGTATCATGATTGCTACTCCTGCTTTTTTGTACTTTAGAAGAAGCATAATATATTTTGTTCCAGTTTTTTTTCTTGAATCTCTGTGTGTCACCTTGCCTCAAATGTGTTTCTTGTAAACAATATATAGTAGGATTCTGGCTTCTCATTAAATCATTTTGATCCACTGTGCTATCCACTTCTGTTTAATGAGTGAGTTCATCCCATTTACATTAAGTGTTATGATTATTAATTGTGTATTACCCTTCATCATATTATCCTCTTTGGATTCTGCTCTATTCCTCCTCACCAGTATTTTGCTCTTTGTCATCCACCCAGTTGCCCCTCCCTTCAATTACCCCACCCCCACTGCCCTTGTCTTGTTCCCCTTCTACCTCTCTGTAGGGTAAGATAGAATTCTATGCCTCACTGATTATACTCATTTTCCCTGTCTGAGCCAGTTACAAAGAGAGTAAAGTTTAAGCATTCTTTGTCACCACCCTTATCCTACCTTCTCTGTATTGGTTTTTCTTGCCTCTTTATATTTTATAAAATGTCATATTATCTATGTTATATAATTTACCCCATTCTCTCTCTCCCTTCCCTTTTCTCTCAGTGTAACCCTCTCTTTCAGTCCTTGACTAATTTTTGTACATGTCATTCATATGCATACATATCATACATACATACATATCATTCCATTTATATATACATCCTATTATCATAATCAGCTTACTTTTCCAACTCCTTTATGAGTAAATTCCTTCTATCTTCTCTACTACTGAGAGTAATTTTTTGAGAATTCTAAAAATCCTCTTTCCATGTAGACATATAGATATTTCTACCTTAATGAGTTCCTTAAATTTTCTTGTTCTTATTTACCTTTCTGGGCTTCTCTTTTGTTTTATATTTGCCCTTCAAATTTTTTGTTTAGGTCTGGCTTATTCCTCAGGAATGCTTCAATATCTCCAATCTTACTGAATAACCATTTCTCCCCCCCCTGCAAGAGCATACTTAGTTTTGCTGATTAGGTGACTCTGGATTATAAACCAAAATCTTTCACCTTTCTGAATGTCATATTCTATGCCTTCCAATTCTTTAATGTAGGAGCTGCTAGGTCCTGAGTGATTTTGATTGTATCTCCATGGTATTTGAATACTTTCTAGCTGCTTGAAGTACTTTTTCCTTGGCTTGGTGACTTTTTAATTTGGCTATTACATACCTGGAATTTGTCAACTGAGGGTTTCTTTCTGGACGCAATCTGTGAATTCTTTCAATTTCAATTTTATTTTATTGTTGAAGGATCTCTCATTGCAATATGATATACAAGGTTTTTTTCTTCATCATGGCTTTAAGATAATCTAATAATTCTCAGATTGTTTCTCCTAGATCTATTTTCTAGATCTGTTGTTTTTTTCAATAACATATTTCATGTTTTCCTCTGTTTTTTCATTCCTTTGATACTCTTTCAATGTTTCTTGATTTCTCATTAAATCATTGGTTTCTAGATTGTCAATTATTATTTTTAAGGCATGGTTTTCTTCTCTCAGTTTTTGATTCTCCTTTTTTCATTTGGTCCATTTCTTCTTGTTTGATTTTCCTTTCTTCTTGCATCACTTTCCTTTCTCTTCCCCATTATTCCTCTACCTCTAATAATTGGGTTTTGAAGTATTTTTGAGCTTCTCCAGAATCTGTGTTCAATCTATATTTTTCTTTTAGACTTGGGGTGTGTTTCCTTTGCTTTCCCTTTCCCTTTCTGTGTCTGTTCCTTACTATTTATCTCTATAGAATGTCTTTCTAGTTAGATGCTTTTTTGATTGTTTGCTCATTTTTCCTATCTGTTATAGGTAGGATATGTTTTATGGGAAGGTGGGGTGTTCTCTTAAACTTCAGTCCTTCCTTGATGTTCTTTTCAGATTATTTTCTGGGTTGTAACTTGTTTACCTGATGATCTGAGGGCTGAGAGCTCTGAGTGTTCCCTCCCCACTGCTGATTCAATTAACCCTTGAGATGCTGATAGCTTAAAGACTTTCCTTAGGCTTGGGTATAAACTTTTTATCTCAGTCTGAAATTGATCACGTCACTTGCTAATCAGATTCTAGTCCCAGGTTTAGGCTCACCTTTTTTGGTCCTAAGGTGTTCTTGATTGAATCAGACACACCCTTGATTGCCCTGCCCTGGAGTTTTACCCTTAATTTTGGGCAAAAAGATACCAGAGAGGCTCCCCCTGAGAATTGTGTCCTCTCCTCAAACCATGGAATGTGTCCTCAACCCAAACCCAGAATGGGATTTCTGACTTTGTTCTGGGCCCATGTGGACTGTCCTCCCTCAGTCTAGATTGCCTTGGGCTGGAACTCTGGTCTTCTACACAAATTTGCAATTTCAAGGGGAGTTAGTTGGCTTGGATCACTCATGGTCTAATTTACCTTGTCCATAACTTCAGAACCTGTGATAGATGCATGGGGCAGTGGGGGTGTTGTTTGCTCTTGGTTTGCTCTTCACTTGCCGCTATGCATTCTTCTCTCTTGGCTCCCCTCTCACCTCAGTTCCCCAGATGATCTCTGACTACCTCTTGGGTTTTTCTTTTCTTGATAGTTGTTTCCTTCTGTGTCTTTGTTTGTTCTTTCATTCCTGTATTCATTTTGTAGCAACCTTTTACTCTTGGTAAGAGAGGATTTTCATGGTAAAATGGTGAGCTGTTGCCCTAGTTACTCCTGTATCTTGACTCCTCCTCCCCCCAGCATCCCAATTTCTAAAGAATAAGTTACATGAGATAATGGAGGAAATAGTAAAACTTTACTAGTAGGAGACCTCAACCTTTTCCTCATAGAAATATATAAATCCAACCAAAAAATTAAAAAGAAAGAAATTAAGGAGAGAAATAGAACTTTATAGAATTTTGATAGTAGACTTCTGGTAAAAATTGAATGAGAATAGAAAGGAATAATATTTTTCTCAGCAGTACATTGTACCTTAAAAAACACTGACCATATATTAGAGCATAAAAATTTCAGAACTTACTATAGAAAGCAAAAAAATACTAAATATATCCTTTCCCTTTCAGTTCTTAATGTAAATAAAATCAACTATGAGCAGCAGAAAGGGTAAAAATATTCAAAAATAAATACTCTTATCCTAAAGATAATTACATCAAGGAGACAACAGATCAAAATCTATGGGATGCACCTAAAGCTGTACTTGGGGAGAGATTCATATCTATAAATGTTTTATATCAATAAAGTAAAGAAGTGCAGACAAACTGGGCATGCAACTAAAAACAACTGAAAAAAAATAAAAATTGAAGTAAACATCAAGTTGGAAATCCTGAATATTAAAGGGCAGGTTCACAAAATTAAAGTAAAAAAAAGGAATCAATTAATAGCATGAGGATTTGGTTTTATGATAAAAGTATATAAAATAGTTATATGATTTGTTAATTGTTAGTTTGAAAAGAGAAAAAAAAACACAAATTGCCAGTATCAAAAGTAAAAAAAAAAAAGGATAAGATTATTACGTATGAATAAGAAATTAGTTGAACCATTAGGAGTTATTTTTCCCAACAATAGACCAGTAGTGCTGAACTTGATGTGAAGTGAATTTGATGAATATATATGTATATATACATATGCATATATAAATTAACCAGATTTACAGAAAATTAGGACAGGAATAACCAACTTGTAAAAAAAAAAGTTTATAGCAGCTCTCTCTCTTTTTTTAAGCATCAAAGAACTGGTAATTGAAGGTTAGTCTATCAATTAAGCATTGGCTAAGCAAGTTGTGGTATATGATTGTAATGGGATACTATTGCATGAAACATAATCAATAATGAATATGATGAGCTCAAGAAAACCTGGAAAGACTTCACTCAGTGAAGAGAGCAGAATCAGGAGAGCAATTGGGTAGCTCAGTGGATTGAGAGCCAGGCCTAGAGATGAGAGGTCCTAGTTTCAAATGTGGCCTCATATACTTCCCAGCTATGTGACCCTGGGTAAATCACTTAACCACAATTGTCTAGCCCTTACCACCATTCTGCTTTAGAATAAATACATAGTACATATTGATTATAAGGCAAAAGATAAGGTTTAAAAAGAGAGAGAGAGCAGAATCAGGAGAATACTATATACCATAATAGATATATAGTTTGATCATCAGTTGCAGTCTTTTGTTCTCTTGGGGATATAACTCAGTAGTTGTATTGCTGAGTCAAAGAGTTTGGAAAGTTCACTTAGATTTGTTAATTCCTAATAACACTCATGTAGAAATACAACATGGACAAAATGAGATGATATTCTGAGACTTTTTAATCTAATAGAAATATACTATAACCCTACAACTTCTTTGAAAAACTAGAAAGCTTAAATGTGGATGGTATTTATAAAATCCTCAGGAAATCTGTTGATTGCCAAGGTTGGAGACCAGTCATATCTAACTGAATATCTTTTGTATTTACTCTTTCACAAGTATTGCTCTCCATCTCCCCTATCACACATACTATTTCAATTTATAGCAAAAAGACTGACTGAGAATAAAATTGAATTACCTCATCTATGTAATAAATCCTTTTAAAATTACAAATCATCAGTAAGTGAAGTTTAAGATAGCAACAAATAGATCTACTAATTCCAAATGCCATAGAAACATAATTGAAAACATAGAGTAAAATCAATTCTCCATGTTCCCCTCAGTTTCACTAAATAACCATGATTCAGCCATTGTCTCTTGATTTTCTTAATCAAAGTATGAAGAAAGAAAAGGAAAGGGTTCCACATAATATTAAATTTAAAATCAGTTATATAGAAAGTAAATTTCATCTTTTGTTACCATAACCACATTCTTCTTTCAGATTTTCCCTCTAAATACTCCCTCTCTAAAGAAGATTTTTAAAGAAGAAGATTCCAATATAGAGGAAAATTCCATCTTAATTTTTAAGTGTCCCTATCTTTCTCTATTTCAAAGCTAAAATGAAATGCAATACCAGGAAAATATAATTATGTAAGAAGATATTTATAGATCTAACTTCAATGGAAAACATAAGTGCTGAAAGTTTAACAACTAGATTTCTACTTATATTTCTTTAGAAATTTAAAAGAATAAAGGCCATGCCATTAATAAGATTTTTAATAATAAAAATTATATATGTATATATATATATATACTGTTTTGGGGTTTGAAAATCACTTTATATATATATACATACATATATGTATACATACATACATATATATATATAATTACATTTTATAACATTACAACCCTCTGAGGTGAATACCGCAAGTCTTACTATTTCTATTTTAAAGATTTAAGAAAATTATGGTATAATAGATTAAAATTTTCCATAATAACATATCTACTAAGTATTAGAAAGCATATTCAAACTCAGAACAATTCTGAGTAGTTAAAGCATATTGGAAAAATATTGGAAAAATTAGCATAGTATTTCAAAATTTACACATTAGAAAAAGTGTGACAAGAATTTAGTTTAAATCAAAATGTCATTTTTAATGATAGGCTTATTAATGCAGCTATTAAAAAGCAATAAATACATTTTGAGAGACTAGTATCTTGCCCATAAGTTCATGATATTGACATGGGCACTGTACCCCAGAAACCCAGGTGAACTATTACCAGGGAAAATCCCTTGCCCTTGCATCCTTGTGACTCTTAACCTACAAACACGATGTAGCAGTCCACACCTATCTATGTACAAGGGAAACAGTTAGAATGTAAAGATTGCCTTAGAAGAGAGCATATTCAGTCTTGCGCATGGCTAGAAAAGCCTGTTGACCCTTGATCCCAGCTTCCCCCAGGTTAGGCGCAAAATCAGGTTTCTTTGTGTTCACCTGGCTAAGACAAACCACACCTATACCTTGTCATAATTTACAAGTGACCAGTGATAACACACTTGCACTCATCCCTATGTATTGTGCACATTTGCATCTCAAAGGAAATAAATAGGAGCTCCACAGAAGGCCAGCCCTCTTTGCCGCATCACCTCTCACCTATGTCTGTCTTTCCTGGAGCTTGGCCTCAGACCAAGCTCCATCTTTAACTTCCTCCCTCTCTATCTCTCTCTTCCTGAAAGACCTTTCCTCCTCAATCTCTTATCCTCAAATGGTTCATGCTTAGAGTACCAACTCTAAGGAACCGGTGATTTCTTTCTTGATCTCCTCTCCTCAAGCTGGACTGATCCCTACCTGCAGCCCAGGCTGCAAGGGATCGGGTCTTCTCCTCTCAGCTAATCTCTATACTCCTAGATCCACATATTGTTTATTTAGGGCTACTTAGTGGTATCATGTCCTCCTGATAACTAAGTAGTCGGGGCTTTCTGTGTAGCTTCATTGTTAAATATTACGTGTGTGTCTGCCTCTTTCTTGTCCATCTCCTCGACTGTAGTCCTTCCCCAAGGGCAGCTTTCTATCTTTCCTATTTGTGGGTAGGCTGCAGTTGGCCTTCCTGCTTTACACCCAATGACCCCACCTAGGCTCCTTAGATGTTTACCCTCTTTTGTCCTCTAGATTTAAGATGGACAAAGAGATGAATCTTTATACCTCCAGGCAGACCCCAGTCAGATGATCACCTCACCCCACCAAGTGCCTGAGGGACTAACACTCTAGGTCAAGTCCACACCAGGACATAGCATCTAAGGAGTATAAAAACCCCAGAACTGATGTCGTCTGGGGGACAGCCTTTCCATCCATGATGTCCCCATGGAGGAACAGCCTTTCCTTTCATGCTGTCCTCCGAAGGAACTGCTCCCCATCTTGCTGTTCTACCTTACTATCCTTCTGGCCATTCTCAACATTACTTTCTAAATTAATAAATCTCTCTCTTTTTTTTTTAAGCTAAGTTTTGGAGTCTTGCATTCTTGCAAAAGGTATCCTTCCTGAACCCCAAGGTATCCTTCCTGCCCATAACATTTTTGGCACCCAGGAGAAAGAGGGAAACTCCAAGGGTACACATCGACCCCCATAACAATATGTTTTTTTGATTCAGAAAAAAGTAATGAATTCACATTAAAAATGAAACAGACCAGTGATTATTTCTACACTCATGATTTCTGTATAATTATTTTCTTAGCATATTTCCAGTTAACTGATAAGTTAGAATTAGTTTCACTATACATAAAACTATGGTTGAATATCTTGATGTTATTTAAGGTTTTTTAAGTATATTTTTCATTAATACATCATATATATGCTTATTCAGTTATCTATTTAAGTTAAAAAGGAATATTTGTTTATGATATTATTTTGAAATATTAATAAATGATATTAAAATGACCAGCATTATGTTAAAATATTTTAAGGATATGTAGAATTTAGTGATTTAAAAGAGACTTCAGTGGTCATCTAATCAATAAAAAAAAAACCTTCTTAATAATTTAAGGAACTGAATGTAAACAAAATGAAAATAAATATAAATATTAACTCCATCAATTAATTTAACATTTTAATCATATATATATGATATAGAAGGGGTGTATGGGGTGCTCAGGGAGGGGTAGTATCTCTGGTATGGAGGGCACAACAAGCCCTCCTAGGGCAGCTCTCCAGCCTCTGACCCCCACCTGACAGCCAGCTCTCACTTGTGGCTTCCAGTAGCTGCTAGCATGCGGCAGCACCACACCCCGGGCAACGGCTTCGATAGGCCGGCTAAACCTTGTGAGGGTAGCCATCGGGTCGTCGACCCCTGGTGAACCAGGGCTTTGCTCACCCAGCATGTGAAGACTGCTTTGGCTGAACTGACGGAAGAAACCAATAAGAAGGTTCAGCGGCTGAGATGGCGACACAGCAAAGCACTGTGGAGTCCTCAGGCGTGTTGGAGCACAAAGGACAACAGGGCCATCCAATGCAGCTGAGGAATTCTCCAGATTTTTCATGCCAGTGGACCCAGGCTTCCAATGCCGAGAGAGTGGGACTGTCTCTGTGCAGTGACTTTTCCACTTAAATCTCCTTCACGCACAAATGTCTTTGTGCACACTCATCTATACACCATAGATGAAAACGCACAAAGACAATTGTCATCCTCGGTTACCGAGAGACCAATACCACCATATGATATAGAAGATATATGTCTAAATGGAAAAACATGAAACAGTATATGGATCTTAAGTGGACCATGAGGTAAATCAGAGACAATAATGTGACATGGCAGTCATAAAATTAATATAGGTACATGCAAAATATTATCTCAGTGAGGAATGGGGGAAGGGAGAGCAGGAGGGAATTCAAGATTCAATATTCTTTTTAAATGTTGAAAACTGTTTTTACATAAAATGCTGGGGAAATTCAATTTTAAAAAGACTTACATTTCAGAAAATGTGTGTGAAAAATGATTACATGTAATCATGACAATAAAATGTTTTAAAAATATAACAATTTCTATTCATAATGTGAAATATTTTTCTGAACTACAAGATAAAGACTAACTTGTTTGTTCTTCACCAGTAAGGCTACTTAAAATAATATTATGTTCAAATCTGGACAATGTATTTTAAAGACAGTAGAAAGTTAAAATATTCCAAGGCAGAGTGACTAGGATGGCAAGAAGATTGTGGACTCACCCTGATATATGAGGATTGGTTGAAGGTGCCAAAGAAGTTTAGCCTGACTAAGAGAGGACTTAGGAGCACATGATAGCCATCATATAGCTGAAGATCTGTCAAATATAAAATTGATAAGACTTGTTCTTTGCACCAGAGGAAAAAATTAAAAAGGATGAATGTCATAGAAATTATGATTTAACGTCTAAGGATGGAAAGACTTCCTAAGAATTAGAATTAGTCAAAATGGAACAGATAGATTTGATTGACAGTGAGTCTCTTCACTAAAGGTCTTAAAGTAAAGACTGAATATTCAGTCATTGAGAATTTTATAAAGGAGTTTCTCTTGGCTAGATATGGGTTTATATATTCAAAGAGATGATCTTTATATCTCTTCTAAAATTATGGTGTTATACTTATACGTATTTTATTAAAAGCCTTTTATTCATTGTTATATACTATTTTTTTAATATTTTAAATGTTAATGGATAATTAATAAATTAGTAAGGATTTCTCAAGCACCAGTGTGATATTGTCCTATTTGTTGAGCATATAAAGGCAAACTATTGATACCATACTGAAGTTGAAGAATTTGCATTCTATACAGGGAAACCACAATTAGAATTGCAAGTAGATAGAAAGTGTATACAAGTTACATAAAGTATTTCTGAGATGTGGGATGGGAATAAAAGCTCCTGTAACTCTGTAATTAGGAATGGTTTCATGTCAGAGATAGTCTTTCAGTTGAATCCTAGTCAGCCTTATAGGACAATTATATTAGTTAGTCAAGCTCAGAGAAGCTCATTATCAGGCTGGCTGCAAAACGAAGCATTTTAAATAACTCCCAATAGCCACCTAGCACAACATAATGGTTTGTTATTTGTGGAGGAAGGACCCAAGACAATGAAAATACATATCCATAAAATATTCAAGGATGATATATATATATATGTATATATATATGAAAAAAAGACTTTCAGATATAAAAGCAGTATGGTATAATGAAAAGTGCCTTCAACTTGGAATTAGGAGAGATGTTGCCTTGAGTTCCAGATCTCAAAATGAATAACCACATTAACTTAAGTTATGAATATCCTCTTTGCATATGAAGCAGACAAGAAAAAAATAGCTGGTGAAGATAGATTCATAAGTGATTTGTTTCAAACTGAGAAAGACAAAAAACAAACAAACTTTTTCCCATAGATTATTCATCAAAATAGGGAAGGAAGAATGGTTACTCCAAATCTTTAATGAGGAAAATATACTATGGCAAAATAAAACACAAAAAAGGGAATTATAACAGAACAATGTATCTAATGGATATAGAGGTGACAAAAAAGACAACAGAAGTATTTGCTTCATCTCTCCCATAGTTATTATGTATAATATGATTTCTAAATCTTAAAGTTTTAACTAAATATGAGTGATTATTATGATGTTGGGAAGAATATCAAAGAACAATATATGGAAAGATATGGACAAAATTGCACAGAATTAAAAGGAATACTTTTTGAAGTATTTCAACATTCATGTGTTTTGAAAAACAAAATTGATTAAGGTACTGAAATATAGTTATATACACATAAAATGGTAGAATTTGTATAGACTTCATATTAAAAATGTTATACAACCATTTACAAAGTGATCACACCTACTGTATATTCAACTTGATTCTCCAACAACCTTGTGAAAGAGATGGAGCAGATGTTATATTTCTATTTGACAGCTGAGGAAGGCAAGGCTCAAAGAGGCTCTATAAATTACCTGAGATAACATAATTATTAAGTGGCAGAACTGAGACATTTACTACAGGTTTCTAACTGCAAATCCAATGCTTTCTCTCCATATTACAAATAACATTAAGAGGATTTTGTTCAATAACTAGTTTAAGAAAGTGTGATACAGATATCTACACATCTATAGATGCTTTGTAAGTGATAATAATTGCTAGTCTTTAGAGATGCTAATTAAATGATTATAATGTTGTAGCTTTTAATTTATTCATCTAAGACAAAACATACACTGCATTTTCTGGGTAAAATTAAGAGTAGACATATGATTACGCAAAATATGATTTCTATTACACACATGAAACCCAAGGTTTTCTGTGAAATGTATGAATGAAGTAACTCATCTTTTTTGTGTCAATGAAGACAAATATTAGAATTTTATCTCTTTTCAACCTAAAACTTATCTTTCTGTTATAACTAGAAGAAAATGACTTATAACACATATAACTTGATTGTTCTCCCTATATTTAACATGATAAATAAAGTTTGGTTGCTGAGGGACTGGAACACTTTCAGTTGTGATCACTCCTAGGAAAGTGGAGTTCCTGTTTGCTACCATAGTGGGAGGTGGGTTGTCTGCTTTCATTTGTTCTGACAACTCCAAGGGTTCCATGATGAAAACATCTATCCATCACTATAAAAAGAACTCATGGAGTCTGAATGCAGATCAAAGCATACAAATTTTTCACTTTATTTCCTTCATAGGTTCTTTTTTCTTTTTTGTATGATATAGATTTTCTTTCCCAAAGCAATGAATAAAGAAATATATATTGCATAATAACACATATATAACCTGTCAAATTACCTGTCATCTTGAGGTGGATACTGAACATGGATCTCAAAATGTCATAAAATTATTTTTAAACATTATATCTCTATGAAATCTGGAAAATATAATAAAAGGATTATCTTACATAGCAACTTTTTAAAGTTAAAAATAACTACGATATCTTCCCTCTGGGTATGATCAACCAATCAGTTAACTTATATGTGAAATAATGCTCACCTAATATTTCATATTATTCTGAGGAAACTGACCTTCCCTAGATTGATTCCTGATTCACAGAATGTCATAAACTCATTACCAGAAACATGATTAAATGCATATTATAAGCAGTTTAATTTAACTATGTAGGATAATTAGACATATGTTTATTACCCTCAAGTATTTTAAATGGCATTTGATAAGAGGGAAATTACATTATTATGTTATGTTTTATTGTGTAACATATCATATAATGTCATATCTTATAGTTAGTTATGTTGTACTATATTAAAATACTTTGTAATATATTGAACTATAATATATTATTTCACATTTATTATATATCATATATCATATCATGTTATATTATATAATTTTAATATTAGATGATAAAACTAATAATTTAATGGCATAGAAATTATGGGAAGGTATGCTTTGCTTCCCCAAATTTAGAACTTCTAAAAAATTATATAAAAAAGAAAAACTGCCTATTTTCTGTAATTAAAAATTAATTAATTAATTAATTAAGAATATTTTCCCATGGTTACATGATTCATGATCTCCCTCCCCCCCCATAGGGGACACATAATTCCACTGGGTTTTACATGTATCATTAATCAAGGCCTATTTCACTATTATTGATAATTGCACCAGGGATAATTGCACCATTTAGAGTCTACATTCCCAATCATATCCCCCATCAACCCATGTGATCAAGCAGTTGTTTTTCTTCTGTGTTTCTACTCCCACAGTTCTTCCTCATAAGTCCTTCAGAATTGTCTTCCAACATTGCATTTCTTCTAGTAGAGAAGTCCATTACATTCCATAATACCACAGTGTATCAGTCTCTGTGTACAATGTTCTCCTGGTTCTGCTCTTTTCACTCTGCATTAATTCCTGGAGGTTATTCCAGTTCTCATGGAATTCCTCCACTTTATTATTCCTTTGAGCACAATAGTATTCTATCATCAACAGATAGCACAATTTGCTCAGACATTCCCCAGTTGAAGGGCATCCTTTCATTTTCCAATATTTTTCCACCACAAAGAGCATGGCTATAAATATTTTTGCACAAGTCTTTTTCCATAGGATCTCTTTGGGGTATAAAACCAGCAGTGGTATGGCTGGATCAAAGAGCAGACACTCTTTTAAAGCCCTTTGGGTATCGTTCCAAATTGCCATCCAAAATTGTTTTATCAATTCACAACTCCACCAGCAATGCATTAATGTTCCAATTTTTCCACATCCTCTCGAACATTTATTACTTTCCTTTGATATCGTGTTAGCTAATTTTCTAGGCATGAGGTGATACCTCAAAGTTGTTTTGATTTGCATTTCTCTAGTTATAATAGATTTAAATACTTTTCATGTGCTTATTGATAGTTTTGATTTCTTTATCTGAAAATTGCCTATTCATATCCCTTGCCCATTTATCAATTGGGGAATGACTTGATTTTTTTGTACAATTTATTTAGCTTCTTATATATTTGAGTAAGACCTTTGTCAGAGTTTTTTGTTATAAAGATTTTCTTCTCATTTTGGTTGCATTGGTTTTATTAAAAAACTTTTTAATTTAATGTAATAAAATTATTTATTTTATATTTTGTAATTTTTTAAGTCTACTATTCAGTGTTTATCTAATTTACTTATAGTTTCCTTCTTTATATTCAAGTCTGAATTTATCTTGGTGTAGAGTGTGAGATGTTGATCTAAATCTAATCTCTCCCATATTGTTTTCCAATTTTCCAAGCAGTTTTTGCCAAATAGTGGATTTTTGTTCCCAGAGATGGGATCTTTGGGTTTATCATACACTGTCTTGCTGGGGTAATTTACCCCAAGTCTATTCCACTGATCCTCTCTTCTATCTCTTAACCAGTACCATATTGTTTTGATGATCACTGCTGTATAGTATAGTTTGAGATCTGGTACTGCTAGGCCCCTTTCCTTTACATTTTTTCCATTATTTCCCTTGATATTCTTGATCTTTTCCTCTTCCAAATGAACTTTGTTATAGTTTTTTCCCCTAATTCAGTAAAAAAGTTTCCTAGTAGTTTGATAGGTATGGTACTAAATAAGCAAATTAATTTGGGTAGGATTGTCATTTTTATTATGTTAGCTAATCCTACCAATTAATGGTTTTCCAAATGTTAGACCTAGTTTTAATTGAGTGGAGAGTGTTTTGTAGTTGTGTTCATATAGTTCCTGTGTTTGTCTCAGCAGATAGATTCCTAAGTATTTTATATTGTCTAGGGTGATTTTATATGGAATTTCTCTTTCTAGCTTCTGCTTCCTGGATGTATTGGAGAAAAGACTGTGTCATGAGGTAGTAGGTTCTCCATTCCTAGATATATTCAAGAAGAAAATAAACAACCATTTCTCAGGGAAAGCTTTTATCTTAGTTGTGTGATTGAACCACTTATTTTCTAAAACCTCTCTCTACCCTAAGCACATTCAAAAATGATTTTGACCCAGGCCTGTAATGAATTAATGAGATGGCATTTTAATATTGAAGGTATATTCACTTATATGAGCATTGTACCCCCAGAAACTCAGACAAACTCCTATCAGGGAAATTCCTTTGCTCCCTTACATCTTCATGACTCCTAGCCTAAAAACATCCAATGACCCCTATAGGACACTGAGATAATTGCCCTCCTTTGATGCTTCTTTAGTTTTAGGATGGACAAAGAGAAGCACCTCTAGACTATACCTCGATTCTATCAGGCTACATCTCAGACTTTCTGCCTGTCCCCTAAATCTAAGGGATCTTTCATGAGGGTCATTCCCTATGTCTCCAGGCAAACCCCAGTCAGATGACCAATCCTCCCCATGGAATACCTGAGTGGCTATCACTCTAGA
This sequence comes from Monodelphis domestica, assembly GCF_027887165.1. NCBI lineage: Eukaryota > Metazoa > Chordata > Mammalia > Didelphimorphia > Didelphidae > Monodelphis > Monodelphis domestica. The sequence goes on along the minus strand of NC_077227.1, from coordinate 527,320,545 downwards.
GTCACTTCCACACTATGACACAGCATTTATTGTAAGAGTATAAAATCCCCAGAATTAATGGGTTCTGAGAGCAGCCTTCCATCTTGCTGTTCCACCTGTACTATCCTCCTGGCCATTCTCAACATTATTTTCTTTTCTTTTTTTTTTAGGATTTTATAAAATGTTTATCAATTGATTGATAATTAATTTGTACCAGGTCTCACAGATAGTGGCACCTGTGGTATGATTGGGATTTGCATCTTCCTATTCATTGGTCCCCTTAGCTGTTTTTAAGAAAGCATCTCCTCCTCCCACAAATCTGGGATATACGTTCTTACAAATAATTATTCTCATTTTCCATGGAATAAGAGAATATTCTTGATGTAAGATGACCATGTAGGGACCTGTTGGAGTGAGTGCAAATTCACACCATTAGTGGTAGTTGATGATCTTCATGCTTTCTCTCTCTGCAGAATTCACAGAAATATCCCTAATAGGCTCTTCTGGGTGGGTTGCTGAGGTGGATTCCAAAGGTCATACACTTTTGATTATGATGGCATTTGTATCAACATTATTTTCTAAATTAATAAATTTATCTTTTTTTAGCTAAGTTTTGGAGTATTGAATTCTTATAGAAAGATATCCTTCATGAACCCCAGGGGTGCACCTCTTCACCCCCACAACATCACAATAAGTGAACAACTTATTTATTTAAGTCCTAGAAAATGGCCTTGAATGTTATGAGGTTAAAATGACTTGCTTATGTAATAAAAGTAAGACTTGAAGGGAATTCTTCTTCTTGATTCCAAAGCCAAAGCTCCATCAGCTATATTTTTCCATCTCTCCAACCTTATTACCTATTTTTGTCTTACATAAATTCCTTGATTCAGTTAAACTTGCAAAATAATTATCCCTTATATAGGCTCAAAATAAAAATTACTCAAACTTTTCTCATCTTATTCTCTTTTCTTTTGCCTATTTACCCCTTTCTCCTTTTATACCTTTATATGTATTGAATTTCTTTCAAGTTGTGAGGATTAGCTTAATGTCTTCCTCTTCTGTTAGACCTTTCCAGACTATTTCCCATATTGAACTTCATTTCCTTTATGTTCCTAGAACACTTATGAGACATAATACTTATAAAACTGCTAACATGTCCTCCTTCCTTTTGTTAATTATCCTTTGTCATTGTGATAAAATACAGGGCCCAATATTGTAACTGGTTTGTTTTAATTCCCAGTATCTTTTGCAATATCTTAAACATGGTAGGATCTCAACAAATGTTGCATTAGACTCAATGGAACATAGTGAATATAGTGCTTACTTAACTTCAAGAAGACCTGGGCTTAACTTCTGCCTCAGACATTTAGTATCTGTGTGAATCTAAGAAAGTAATCCATTCTGAATTGCAATTCCCTCATGTGTAAATCAGGATAACTATAGCATTTAACTTTCAATACAAAAGACTTTAGCTGCTTTGCCTTATGGGACAGAAATAGCTAAAATGAACAAATGATTGAATGAATGAGTGAACGAATGAATGATTTTGAAAAATAACTCTTATGTGTTGATAAGGGGAAGATTTGGTTCAATGAAAGATGATCCTAAATATAAGAGAAATACAAAAAATGAAGTTCCCCCTCCTGGAGATGCATAAGCAAAAATAAGGTTGACTTCTATAATATTAAAAAAGTGTTTCCTGTTCTGGTCCCTAGCAATGCAGAGATTTTCTGAAAGGTAGTTTTGAACGATTACAATCCAAGCTGTATTTCCTCTTCTTCATACTGGATTCACTCCCTGCTTTCTTTCCTTGGCAATCTTTGGAGCAGTAAGAAGTTCCACTAACATTACCCTTGAATGTATTTAAAGTCTTCTTTTCCTCATTACACTCAGCTGTCAATTGCTTACTTGGTGATTATCTTATAAACTTTATGAAATATGCTTAACAAATGCCTAATCAAAAGGTAGCTTCCTCTTGCCCCTGAGCACACATCAGGTTTGCCTTTTACTTGTCCTCACTCACTGTGTGTTCAGGGAATATGAACTAAAGTTAATAAAAACCCAAGTCAGACATAATTAGGAAAGCACATTTTTTCCCCTAAAAAGTAATTATATAATATATTCCAAATTTAAATAGAATTCAAAAAAATCCTCAGATAGGAATCCATGTCAGCGTTTCTCTTCAGTTAGAATTAATTTTAAGTCGCTATTTTAAATCTTGTGCTCCTCATGTGTGATATTTTCTTAATAGTTAATTGACTTAATTATACCCGGACATATTTCATGTTATCTTTGTCTTTCTCCTAATGTCGAACAACTCTGTTCTCCCAAGGCAAAATGTTTTCTTTCTTTGAAAGTTTTTTTCCTTGCATTAATTTTGTGGTATTTCATCAGTATCTTTTACTTAGCCTATAAGCAATAGTTTTATAATTTTGAATTTGAAAATTGAACAGTACCTCATATTTATAAAGCCATGTATTTATTCTTTAAAAATCTATCAAACGTTTTTATTTCATTCTAATCAATTTTCTCTTTTACTCTAGAAAGAGCATGTTTTCCTTCCCATCTCACATTGCTAACTTTGTGAGTTAGTGCAAATTGTCAACTTAAATGTGTAGGATGGAGACTCCTTGTGTTTATCTTTGCTCCCAGAAATACTACATCAATTTTTCAAATGATACTAGGAAGAGAGACAATTTCCAGAAGGATGAAGTTTCCAAAAAATTCTACATTAACATCATTGCTATTAGGACCAAAGTGTTTTCTGATTTTGAATGCATTTTTAAGATGACAAACTTCTAATTAAATAATAATAATAGCAATATTATATATTTTGGATTAGTGTAAGTGAATCAATTAAATGGAATATCACACTGGAATGTGTTTTAGACTACTTTGGTGCTGGGACTACTGAGGCTTCTATCCAAAATGATTAATTAGCAGCCATCTGTTAGCACTGTTGTTATAGAAGCATTCAGCACCATGGGCTAAGGATATCAACCTTGGAATCAGTACAAAGACTAGGGAAAATTGTTGGAGTCACTGAAGCCAGTCTATTCCTGCTGCTGTGTTAGTGATTGTAAGATAACCCAAAAATATAGTAGGGGGAAGGTCTCTCTCCAGACCTGGTAGGTTTAACTAAATGACCATCTGTTATGCCTTTTAAGCAGTGTGTGTTGTTCAGAGAGGGAGAGCAAGATCTAATTGAACTTTCTAGATATAGGAAGGATTGCTCAAGGAGAATTTTTCCTTACATCATTATTCCTCTCCTTCCTTGGTGTGGTAACAAACAGGAAAGAAATAATGGAGAATGGGACATGTCTTTGGTAATATAGTGTCATGTGATAGTCTTTGACATCATTCCCATGTGTCAAGGCTGTTACTATTCAGGTAGAGGCTCAATCTGTGATTAAAAGCTATATCAGACATCTTCAGCTGCATATTTTCAGTATGTTCTGAGATGAAAAACAAGCAAGGAGGCAAGCAAATAAACAAAAAGAATTCCTAAAATATTAGTCATATTTGAGAGTTCAATGGTATTACCATCAATACTTTTTGCTTATGAAGAATCAAAATAGTAAATGCCCTAATACCTCTCAAAATAATATATTGGATTAAATCTTTTATTGTCAAGTAAATGTGTTAAAATATTTAAATAAAAATGAAAGAAAAGAGAAAAAACAAAATGAAGAAAATAAAAGAGACAGTAGACATTTGTTAAGCATATTTTATAAAGTTTATAGCCTCTTAAATATATCTTTTTTTGTTTCTTTTGTAAGAGAGGAATTTATAAAAGAGAACAATCAGATCTAGTGGAGTAAGGAGCAACTCATGTGAAGGAGGGGCAAGAAGAAAAAAACCCAGGATTCCAATGAGAGAACAGAAGCTGAAAGAACTCAAAAAACTGCCAGCTCACCTCACTCCTCCAGCTGAGAGCCTGAGAATAGGATCTCTGAGGCTGAGGGGTGTACTTGAAGGACCAAGAGACAGGAAGGTCCATCTTGTCTCTCAACAATAACTGAGACCAAGAAGGGAAGTTGCATGCCATTTCACCTAAGCTCTTTCCTCTAGTTCTTAACCTTCTCCTCCCAGAACCACACTCTGATGACACATACTGTGTCCCTCAGGTAGAGAAAGCTGGCTTAACTTCCCTAAGGGGAAGAGAAGGGAAAATCAACCTCTTCCCCCTCTCTATTCTCTCAACTGTCTCTCTCTCCCTCTATTTCCTCTGTGTGTGTGTGAGACCCTCTTACTGGCCATATATTACACTTTCAAGCTCTATTTCTTTGTTTCTAATTACTTGCTTAATATTTCTATCTTGATGTCTCATCACCTAAGCCTCAACACGTCTCTAATTAACAAATATTCTTCTTGATTTCCTCTATTCCTAGAACTTATATAAAAATTTACCTAATAAATGTGTCTAGTTATGTGTGTATGTATAATCTTACATTCTATGTAGTCTATACACCATGTATTCATTCCTACTCATATATTAATATATGCATATAACCTATCATATATTAATATGAACATAATAGTCTGAAGATAGGATTCACTCTCCCCTTGCCGATTTTTATATTTAATCAACAAAAAGCTAATACACCCCTACTTAATCCTAAAATAGGGGAAGTCTATAAACTACTTACTAATGGGGTTTGCATATCCAGAAGCAACTGAATGCCCTCTGGGAAGTCGTAAGCAAATTTAAAGACTACAATTGGTCCCCTAACGTGGAGGAGGAAACAGGAAGCAACATAAAGAAGAGTATTTAAAAATGGCTGAAACTTCCTATTATGAATTCTTTGAGCTCTTTCAAGGCTTTGGAGGCTGGTAGAGGACCTTCCTCAGCGTGGACCTGTGTCTCTACCATTTAGTAAGACTGCTCTTGGATATTCCCCTTTGGACTAAAATGTGGGTTAGTGAAAAGCTGACTCCTTCCCTGGCTTCAGGATACATTAGTTTCTGGAGGAGGCCATATGGTTATTCACCACTGGGTCCTCCAGCTAAATGGCATTCCAGCTGAGGGTCCTCCAGTGGATGGCTAACATTGTATAATTGAAAATCTGTTACCCTAAAAAAGAACTACATTTCCTAGGATCCCTCTGAATTCCTGTCATTACATACTTCCTGTAGATAGGGGATATTAGATGGGGATGTAGAAGGTCCCACCTCTTGACTTCCTGTCCCGAGCTTGGTGGTGTTAAGGCAGGTGTTTCAACTGGCTGATCAATCATGGGCACATGGTCTTTATTTTGTATCTTCTTTATTCCTTGATTTCTAATGATTATTAAAAAATCTCTTAAAATATAATATGAATTGCTGACATTTAATTTTAATTTTTACAGTTGCAGTTGATGGCAACCACTAGTCAGAAAAGAACCTCTCAAAATTTTAAGATAGCCTAGATAAATTTTTTTAAACTATGTTTCTACAGCCAAGGCTATTATCCCAGTCTACCCACCCCACCCAATGTACTATGTTTTAGCTATTATGTATATTCTGTTACCTTTTCCCTATAACTATACTGAAAAATGTATTGTAAAGCCCATAAAAAGCTTTTTCTTCCATTTTCCATTTGTTTAGTGTCACATAGATGATGGATAAACTCAACCTGGCTAACAACCTTTGGAGAATTTAATGAGCTAAGAATTTATATGGTAATTCTAAGGGGTCTTCAGAAATAATTTTAATTATCTAGTGGTTTCTGAATGGATGATTTAAAATATTTATATTATAAATAATATTGTATTAAAGGTAGAGAAACAAAGAAATGTTCCTTCCAAGGTGTTTATATGAAGTAGGAAGCCAAAAAGAGCTCTTATAAAATTCTTCTGTTTAATTTATTCCCAGTAGAACAATCTAGATTTCTTGGTTATACTCTAGAGCCAAGTAAGTTTTACTTGTTTAAAAATATATTTGCCAAGGTCGAAAGTTTTGCTATGTCTCTAAAAATTGTGACAAATATACATCAGTTCATAGTTTTTTTGGTTTTTTTTTTGTCATACAGCAACACATATGAAATATGATAGTAGATTTGTTTGCTATTGAAATTAACTGGGCTATTGTGAATTTTGGGAACTTTGGTACTCCTTCGAATGTGTATTATCTACTGTATTACTGTTTTATTCTGAAAATTGTACTCACACAGTGGTTAAGTTAAAAAGGAAATGGATCTCATTTTTTTGGTGAGAATATTTTTCTTTAACTTTTTTTTTATTTTGCAGTATTATTGGTTTAAAATATATTTGCTAAAATGTCAATGCATACCCAAAAAGCTTTAGTCTATAAAAATGATGCCATTGATTGTTTTAGAAAATTATGGGTCTTTGCTTATTGATTCTGTCTGATTCCAGGACAAGAGAATACAAAAAGAGTCATTGCACAGTGCCAAAGAAGCACAAAGATAAACTGCATAGAGACAATTGAGCAAAAGGTTAAAGAGATCAACCAGTCCCAATGGGATTGATGAAACTTTTGAGCCAAGACAAGAGGACTGGAACTTGTTTGGGGTTTGAGGTTGCAGCTGTTTAACATGTGTTAAAAGGCAGGCCTTCCTTGTCCACATTATACCAAGTATCTCAAATTTGGCTCCTACAATCTAGTCCCTTTTCTGTCTTTCATGGTGTGGCAAACTTTCTATACTTCTGGTTACTGATTGGGTAAATGCATAATTGCTTAAATCATTTTAATTGGGCCCTGATTCAAGGACTTGTTATAGATTTATTTTTTCTTTACTTAGAATTTTTACACATAAGATTTTGATAGTCTATATTTCATCCAGAAATTATCTTTTTTTAATTTGGATTTTTTTGATGTTTTTGATTTCTCTTGCCAATTGATTCATATACCTCTTAACTCAGCCATGCATTCCCAAGTGACCTCTATGTTTTTCAACACCCTCTTCAGGAGGGAATGTACAATTATTATAAATTTCAAAGTTTAAATTATTTTTGAGAGTAATTTTAGGTTAAGAAACATGATACCTCTCCAAATCCAGAAAGTGAACTATTTGGAGAAGGCACCATGAAGATTCCTCCACAGACCACAAGCTGCACCAGAAGATCCAGAGTGAACTTTGGGATGTGGTGATTTGAACTGTGTGGGGTTGAATGCATTTGTTTTGTATGTATATTCTTATGTTGAAGGGGACTGCCTCCTAACTGGCTTTTTGTCAATGTGACTAGCAATCTTTAGTTTTGTTCTCTTTTCCTCTTATCCTCTAATTATTATAATTTTAAAGTTGGTTATGTTTACAAGATCAATTGGAGAGACCAGTCTTCCATGGATCTCAGGGGGAATGTATAATTAAAAATCTGTTACCCTAAAAAAGAATTACATTTTCAGGAGCCCACTGAATTCCTGTCATTACATACTTCCTGTAGATAGGGGATATTAGGTGGGGACATGGAAGGTCCCACTTCTTGACTTCCTGTCCCGAGCTTGGTGGTGGTAAGGTAGGTGTTTGAACTGGCTGATCAGCTATAGGTACATGGCCTTTATTTTGTATCTCCTTTATTCCTTGATTTCTAATGATCATTAATAATTCTCTTAAATTATAATATGATTTTTATTGACATTTAATTTTAATTTTTATAATTTTTTGCATGCTTTGCTGAGTTGAGCCAAGCACTGGAGAAACTTTTAGAGTGATAAGCTAGACTGCTTTCTCTACCCTCTTTCACATTCCTCTACTTTACTCTTTTTCTCTATTTTGTAAATAAAAGCTGCTAAAAAAGTCATTTTGACTTGAGTTAGTATATTGGTGACCAATTGTCTTATATTTTTTCAAATCATATTAATTTTAACCTCTACAATAGCAAGGTAGAGAGAAGTATACTGAACTTGGAGTCAGGTTGATATGGGCTCAGATCATCCCTAAGGCACTGATTAAATGTCTTTAGAGAGTCATTTTACTCATATGGGTCTCAGTTTCCTCAGCATTGAGAAAAAAGAGGTTATATTTAATTGACTCTATGTTTCCTTATGATTGTAAATCCATAATCTCATTAGAACCTATAACCTGGAGCTTCTTTTTGTATTTGTTCCCTCAAATACAATCACTAGAATATTCCAAAAATTCTTTAGCTGCTTCAGTAGTATCACAGGTTTAGATCAGAAAGATCAGTTCATCAACAAGAATTCATTAAGTGTCTACTGTGTTCCAGGGTCTGTGTTACATATTAGAAATACAATTGTAAAAAATGACATACCTAACCAATAAGATTATATAGACTAATCAGAGACCCAAGTATATATACAAATATTTATGATTTAAATCTTATAACTTATAACAATGTTTAATTTATATGTAGATATATGCTTATATACATTCATTCACACACACACAAAGTAGTAAATTACAATGTAGTTTGGGAATGAGGGTACTTGTAGTTGGGAGTTGGGATCTGGAAATACTTCATGCTAAAGATAGTGATAAAACTATATATTAAAGGAAATGAGGCAGGTAAGAATAAATACATTTGATGTATGGGGAATGACTAGTACAAAGACAAGGAGATGAAAGATAGAGTGTCATGTGTGAGGAATATAAATATATAAGAGTCAAGTTTGGAAAGATCACAGAGTGCAAGAGTAAATGTGATACTCAACAAGCCTGGAAAGGTAGATTAGGAGAAGGTTATGTAGGAACTTAAAAGTTCAATTAAAAAAAATGTATTGCATTCAAGAGACAACAAGAAGCAAATGGAGTTACTTGAGCAGGGAAGTCACATGCTTAGATCCGTGCTTAAGGAACATTATTTTTGGCAGTAGTGCCTAGACCAAATAGGGTTGTGAGAAACTTGAGACAGGAAGAACAATTAGGAGACTGTTGTCCAGTATTTTTCACAATATTTGAATTACATATAATATCCTTCAAATACCTTTTGATTTATTTTATTAAGATAAAATCGAAATACTTATTTATAACAGAGAAAGATCATAACTATGCCATTATTCAAATTTGATGCAAATTTATATACATACAGAAATATGTAAATGGATAATCTTTTACTTTTACATCACCTTTATTTCCAAATCTTAAATTTATATTTCTCCTGACTCTACATAAGAGCTGTCCCTTATAATGAGAAAAGATGGAGAAAAAAGTAGTTTATTATAATTAACCAAAAATTAACTAAGTCCAACATTTTGTTGTAGACCATATAGTACTGAATTACTATAAAAGTTGGAAATGGTTTCTTTCTTATATGGCTTTGAAAGCAACAAGATTTGTCATAATTTTCCTTTTATTTTATTTCAATTGCTTAATTGTTATTTATTCTTTCCATTTGCATTATATAATGATTGTAAGCAAAGTTTTTTATTTTGTATGAGTTTACAAATCTTACCACTTTTTCTGTATTTGAGATATTTATAATGTGATAGGAGAAATATTCTAATCACTCCACTCATGCAAACTAGACTAGTCTTTCTTTTGAAGGTATTGAGACCTTCAGATATACTTAAAATATTATAATCATTTATTTTTCTTGGACCTCTGTTTCTTTTTTATCTTTCACTCATATGCGATATATGCCTAACATTGAGATCACTGGTTCAAAATATATATAAATTTTAGTCACTTTTGTAGCATACTATTATATTTCTCCCCAGAACTGCTAGATTAACTTACTGTGCCACCAAGAGTGCATTATTACTGTGCCTGTCTTTTTACAATCCCTCCATATTGTACATTTTCATGTTCTGTTATCTTTGCCAATTTTCTGCATGTCAAGTGAAAACTCAGAGTTGTGATTTGCTTTTCTCTTGCTATTAGTGACTTGGAACATTATTTCATATAATTATTAATATCTTTCAATTTTTATTTTGGATATGTTTTGTTCAATGATACAGATTGCATTCTACATGCCCACCTGTCTTGTGAAATTTTTTCTCATGTCTTCCAAAAGCACCACAGGGTGTCAATTCTATAGACTGGTAGCATATTCCATTTGCCTTTGGCATCATTATTTTGCTTCTCCAGTAAGATTTTTTTTTTCACTCACTGTCATAATGAAGCTTCATAGAGGAAAATTTCATTATCAATGTACAATAGCACCTGTTGTGTAATTTATTATCTTGGAAACCAAAAAGTTAAATGAACTGCCTAAAGTATGTGTCAGATTTGATACTTAACCTAGATCTTCCTGACTCTGAGTCTAGCTCTTAATCCATTATGCAATAATCCTTATTAAACTCTCAATAGATATCACAATTAAAATAATTAAATATATCTGTCTGTTTGGAGAATACATTACAGATATTAGGACTTAAAAATGGAAAGATACTTAGAAATTACTAAGGCAAGGCAACATAAGAAGTATTATTAAGAATTTTGTATGATCCAGAATCTGTGATAAGCACTAGAAATACAAATTAAAGTGAAAAAAGTGTCTATTCTTGAGTAACATTCTTTTAATTGCATTTACTTTTTTACATCATACATTTTTAAAGATTTTTCCAACATTTTGTGATCCATGTTTTCTCCCTCTATCCTACCAAGGATAGCAAGTAAAATGGGTATATGTTTTGCATGTTTATCACACAATGCATATTACCATGTCCATCCTGTTGTGAAGAAAAAAAAAAGATTCAAATTGCTTATATTAAAGAAAACAGTTCATGGAATGATATGCTTCAATCGACATTCCGACTCAGTTCCTTCTATGGCAATAGACAGTCTTTTATTTGGATTTTCCTGGATCCTTGCATTGCTGATAATATTTGACTTATTAATACTTTATTAACATGTATTATTGCAGTTTCTGTAGACAACATTCTCTTAGTTCTGCTCACTTCATTTTGCATTGCTTCATAGAAGTCCAGGTTTTGTGGGACGTCTGTGTGATCATATTGTTTGTCATTTCTTATGACATAATAGTGTTCCATTACAATCAAAAAAGACAACTTGTTCAAGCATTCCCTAATTGATTGATAAGTTTTCAGGTCTTTGCCACCACATAAAGAATTGTTATAAACCTAAAGAAATTTTTATTCTAGTGGGAGAAGATTTCATTGAAAAGGGAAGTGAGGGGAGGCACAGGAAAAGGAAAAGCTACTCACAAGGGGGATATGGTGCCAAAGTCTGGAAAATTAGAAGCAAAAGAAGAAGAAAGGGAATGAAGTTTGACTAGCCTGAGCCCTCTCAAAAATGGAAGTCATAAGAAGTACTGCCTAATATAGAAAAGATCCTCAAAGGCAGCTGAGTGTTTTCTGGTTAGAAAGTCACATGAGTGGATAAATATTCCAGGAGGAGAAGGTATAACGCACTGAGGAATGTTACAGAGTGAGATGGCAGTTGAGTTAGTTTGACAAAGCATGGGAAGTCAGAAACCAGAAGTATGAGTATTCCCATTCTGTCATTTTATAGATGAGGAAACTAAAACTAATCCATCTTAAATGATGTTCAAATTTATTCATATAGCCAGTAGCAAAGTCAGAATTTAAACCCAAGCCCTCTAAACAGCAAATGCATTTTCTCTACTCACCACATCATAGTCAACTGTTCATAATTGATAATGGTTTCTGAAAACCAAAACAAAGAAATAAGCAAAGAAGAAACAAAAATAAAATAAAATCAAGCCCCTCAACACTATCTCTTTCTTTCAAATCACACGATATTCATAACAATTCTCTCTTTGTGAAGTCAATTTTTTTACTACATAGTCCCAGACTGTCTGAGATTTTTCTTGCCATAGTATATTGATTCTTAACAGTATGAGACTGGCTTTTTTTGTTTTTGATTTTGTTTTTCTCCCAGCAAAATAAAGAATATTGTGTCTATTATTTGGAGTCCAGATGTTAAACACCCTTTTGGATGGTTTTAACTACGATGATTAAGTCCCACATTAACCTGCCCCCTGCTGAAGAATAGAACCAATGAAAGAGAAGTTTCCACACATGGCAAGCTGTCCCTGCATGGATGCTGCCTACACTAAAACAGTTCTATCCAGTTCATACACAATGACGCCCTGGAGCTTTTAGTTCAATTGGCACATTCCCTAAAAAAAAAAAAAAAAAGCATCCCACCAGGCATCTCAAGAGTTTGGAGTGTGAGGAAGGGGTAGAGGGCTGGGTGAAAGTTGTGAATAGGATTTGGTTATTTGTGTATTCCATCCAGGAATCTAGGCTTTAATAGTGAAACGCCATCTGATAAGCAGCATTTGTATCCATGGGGTTTTGTTCTAGGAGAGAAGCTTTGTATATTTAAAATCTATTTCTGCAAAAGACTACTATACTCCTCCTAAATCATTATAGTCCAAGAGAATCAATTAAGCCAGTATGCTACATGATCTCACAGTAATGCCACTAACTTACAATGATTCTGGTGAATGGATCTGACAGAGCCTGCCAGGATTCATGCCAATGTCTATATGCCAAAATGATGCCAACCTCATAACAAATTAGTTTGCAAAAAGATTATGAAGCATTAGCTTATTTTGGAGTTGTAACTAGTGCCATAGACTTTGTGAACATTTTGAAGCTTTGCAATAGGTGGAGGGTCCCCTCATGTTAGGGAAATTGAAATATATTTTAAATATTTCTTTATTAACTTTTTTCAAATATCAAAGGGTATTTGTTTACAAAAGTTGTAAAATACATTTCTACAACAACCTTTCTTTTTAAAATCATTCAATTTTAAAATTATAATTTATCTATAAAATGATTACATTAATTGTAATTTTAAATAAAACAAGATTAAAATCAATTTCTTTGTTTTTACTAGGTCCTGAGGGAAAAGTACCATGGAACATTACAAGGATCTTCGGATTTAGAATCTTACATGGCTTTGAACCCCTGTAAATGCCTTACTATTTATGTGGCATTAGGAAGGTCACAAACTCTCTGAATCTCAATTTCCTTACATGTAATATGACAATATAAAACAAAATATGGCATATATTACTATACATGTAATAATATATTAACTCTGATTTCAAAAGCTGGAGTTAAGGTTGGGCTCAAATGAAGTAATAAATATAAAAGACAGCAAATCTTAAAAGTGCCAAATAAAAGCTTGTTACTTTGTGGTAGTTATTATTGTTACTATCATCCTGCAGCTATCATCATTGTTAGCTGATAACAGATAGGTGATTATTTCTTTCCCTGAGGCTTGTACTACACTAGTGCTGAGCTTAAGCAAAGTTTGTAGAACAATACAAATATATGATGACAAAATATTTAACCATCAGATTCTTGAAAAAGAAAATACATACATGCAGAATTTTAAATTTAATTTGCATTTCTAACACTTCCTTAAGTGAAGAAATTGGCAAAATAATAATTCATGCCCTAATTTGTACTGACTGCCAATTCCTGAGGGGTGAATCCTCAGATTGGAAATTTAACAATCAGTTATATAGACTTGGCTCCAGAACTCCAGGATAATTCTATTTCTAAGTCTCTTATTGTATGTTTAGAATGGAAGGAACAGTTCACATTATTATGAAAGAAACACTTAGTTTTCAGGATTCCTTATCATTTAAAATTTGTAGTTACCCATGAATACTCATTTTAGATTAATAGCTGAAAGAATAAAACAGTGGTAAATCCATTCCCAAACACATATAAATACAATTTTTTTTCAAATGGGACCTATTTATTTCTGAAACATCATATTCAGAATTAGAAGCAACCTTAGAGCTTACAAAGTCCAGTTTCTTCATTTTACACACGAGAAAACAGATCCAGAGAGAATATGTGATTTTCTTAAGATTACATAAGTAATAGCTGGCAGAAACAGTTCCTTAGTCTCCTAATCCCTTGCTTTTGCTAGCATATGACAAAATGACTTTTCAAGCTCTTTATTTTACAAATAAGAAATGGAGGTCCAGAAAGGTATAGTGATGTACCTGAGATCATATGAGTATTATGAGTCAAAGTGAAGATTCAAGCCCAGCTCCTCTGATTCCATAACCCTTGTGCTTCCTATTGCCCTACAAAGATTTTGTCTGACTTTGCTTCTCATAAATTGTCATCTGCTAGCTCACAGAGGGAGGAAGTAGTAAAGAGAGGATTAAAATCCAGTTACTCTTAATACAGAGCTGGAGGACTTTTGATTAAACCTCATAGCCTCTTGAACTTCGAGGACTTCAGAAAATTGAAAGTTTTGCTTAGATTCATATAAGCTTTTCTATGCCTTCACAAGGAACTTTCTTTCATGATTTGCTGACATTTCCAAACAAACTTATTTGGTTTTCTTCCATAAGCTGCAAAAGATGAAGGCATTTACAGCAAGTTTTTAAGAATAACCTACCTTGACATAGCATTTTATTTCATAGTCGTCCTACTGACGAGTACTGTAATGAATAAAATTCCAAGAGAAGGAGTTCCAGGAATGAAAAATCATTGTATTGACAAGGCTATCAACAATCAATAAATTAATGATCAATGATTCACTAGGTAATCAAAGATAAAAATAAAGTGCCCCAAATCATCCTAAAAACTACTGTCTCTCTGACAGATTATTATTCAACCCTCTGCAAGACAGCAAAAGATGCCTCTAATTGGTGGGTATTTAATGAGAAGATAGCTTTGAATGCTCTCAGTTCCTCCTGAAATAGCCCATTTTAAAATGGGAAGTCAGTTGAGAAAGTGGTCTAGTCATGAGATTTCAGTAGCCCTTAATGATCTAGTCAGCAGATAGAGCCTGGTCTGCTTAATCTTCCACTTCCATGAACAAAATGCTGCCCCCATCTCAATGAGGAAAGAGGACACCAAAGACAGAAGCTTAGTGCCCCTGGTGAGTATCTGGTTTAGGTTAGTTTTGTTTACAGAGAAAATGGAACTCAAATTCCCATTTGGGGAAGGGTCCCTTAAAATTAAAACATGCCTTAGAGTAAGGACATTTGTAGGTCAGTCAGATAAACCACTTTTGAGCTTAGAAAAAATGCAAGTTAACAGGTAAATATTAAAAATCAAATGAAAAGTCTTAAAATTAATTTTTCTCAGTACTGTCTATTCTATCCCCATTCAATGAATGAGGAAACTGAGTCTTTGAGAGGTAAAGTAATATGATGTGTCCAAAGTTGCGCTGCAAGCAATCATTAAGGAAAGAGTAGAAACGGTATCAAATCTTGACTCCAAGGCTTGTGCTGTCTTAAATATGCCATGTCATTTTTCTCAAAAGAAGTATGACTAGCCTGTATTATACAAATGCCAGTGTAATGTGATGAAGAAAAGTTATCTGAGATTCATGAGATCAGGGTCCTAGCAAACAGCTGTACACTGGTATATATATATATATATATGTTCTTATACATCAGTTATCTCTGTGTAAGAGGCATGAAGAGAGAAGAGGACTTGCAAGTGAGGTCATGCAAGAAACAAGACTGGGGATCTGTCTGTCAATCAAGGAGAAGGTTCCAAACTGAATGTTCCCAGGAGGAGGAGGCAGTTGAGCTGACCAGGGGGAGGATCTGATTCTCTCTCTCTCTCTCTCTCTCTCTCTCTCTCTCTCTCTCTCTCTCTCTCTCTCTCTCTCTCTCTCTTTGGGAGTTGAAGTTGGCCAGGGGGAGAAACTGATTCTGTCTCTCCCTGGAGTGGACTGACCAAGAAAGGACAGAGAAACCTCTGCTCTGACCAAAGGAGGCAAGCCTGGCTGAAGGGGGAAGAAGCTGAGAATTAATATTATTTAGTTTCTATCTCAGGCTGAAGGACCCTTGAGGGGGGCTTCTGAAATTAGGATGAGAGACCTTGGTGGTTTTGTGAAGAAGAAAGTAATAACAGTTGTCCTCCATCTCTCTGACTGTTCCCCTGTCACAGTTGTGACTGAACTGATTTCCCTAACCCTCAAATTCTCCTTATAGTTTAGGGAAATTCTCATCCCTCTTTCCTCAGTTCTCTATCCTGTTGTGTCCCAATAAACCCCTTACCTGAGAAAGAAAACAAGAGTATCTTCATAGTGCACTCAGGGAGGAGAGAGGAAGCCACAGGCTTCAAGAAGAAACTGGGAGGGAGAAGGTGGAAGAAGGGAGTGGGATGAGGGAGTGTGTGGGATCTGGGAGTGAAGGGAAGAGGGTTAGGAATATATATTGATCTACTAGTCATCAATAAAAATTATAGGCAGACCCCAGAGCATTCCTCTGTAGCAGCATCTCTCAGTGTCGCACAAAGTACTTCTATCTCCACCACTGTAACTAAGCAGCAACAGGTGTCCCCCTACTAGCAGTTCTCTAGTCTTCCAGAGTACATCAGTTACATCAACAAGAAATAATGTCACACAGATTATCTTTTCTATTACATTTATTACATTTCTATTACCTTACATCAGTAGCCAAACCCCAGAACATTCCCCTGTGGCAGCATCTCTCAGTATCCCCCTATCACAAGCAGCATTTCTCTTCTATCCCCATTGTAATTAAGCAGTCCTCAGGTGCGTCCCCACATTAGCAGCTCTCTTTAGTCTCAAGCCAGAGTACATTAGTCACTGCAACAAGAAATAGTCACAACAGATCATCTTTTCTATTACATTTCCTCTGTAAAAGGAAATATTTGGACAAGGTAAGTATAATGACCTGTTCCATTTTGACAGTCTGTGGTTCTGTTTGAAGGCAAGAGCATATAGTAGAGTGCTAGATTTAAAGTCATAATATTTGGGTTCAAATTTCACCTCAGTTACTTATCATTTGATTTTGGACAAGCCATCAATCTTTTGTAAATATTTCTTTCCTCATTTGTAAATTATGAGAGATGTGTTAGATAATCTCTAGATTTCAATCCATGAACTGTTAAAACACATGTAATGACAGTCTGGTACAATGCAAAGATTACATTGGTGTGTTCTGCTAATACAATTACTCTACATGGAAAAATGAGGTTCCTCCTTCCAGAAGAGCATTGTGATAACACGGAATAGAAGTGTCTTGGAGATACTAAAATATATATACACAAGTTGCATCTGTTTATAATCTGTTAAAGTAGGATCAGGAAGACCCTTTTTTGATTATTGATGTCATCTTCAAAAAGGATGTCATCTTCATTCAACCTAATCTTTTCTCTTCATTCTCTTCAGCCACATTCTTGTGACTGCTCAATGATTTCTAATTTCCTGAAGTAGAGTGAGAAAAAATACTGTAAGAGAAAGGTATTGATTGGTTCCTTTTCTTCTATGAGGTCATGAGAACTGTGAAAGAGATTTGGACCTTGGGCTCAATAATTGTTTTTTTTCCCTTTTAGATGAAGGAGATTAATTTAGAGTTCAAGAGAAGGAGTCACAGGAATCTTAGATTACAGTCCAGGATTTTTAGCCAATTTTACAACAATGCCTAAACAGCATGAAGTAAATTTCAGGAATAACCATCAGTAGTTACAGTAAAGTAATTATAATTGTTGCGAAATGGTAAAAATACAATTGGAGTTCTAGTTCTCCACATCAGTAAAGGAAACATCCCTCTCAAATTCTTCAGAGTACCATAGAATATTAAGGCAGATATGTAGCAACCTGAATCTTAGATAGCAAATTTGTCCTCTCTACATATGATTGCATATTGCATTAAGCTTGCATGTTAAATAATTGTAGGCTTTGTTATTTAAAAAATGTCTATAGATGCTTCACATTCCAAAGAATATGAAAAGATTTTCAAAAACTAAGATCTATATGCTCCTGTATGATTTGATTTCCTGTCAAAATTAGTGGTAATGGTATTCATCACTTAGTTTTCTGCATTTGACTTCCCCTGAAGTCCAGGACAGCAATTATAGAATATTTTCTCATTTAGAAGAGTCATTCATTCAAACAACTAACATTAATGAAGTGCCTATTATAAACTAGGTCCTGTGCTAAGTGCTTCAAGAGCAAAGAGAAAAAAAAAGATAATTTACTTCAAGGACTGCATTTTACTGAGAGAAGCATCATATGAATACAAAAGTAAATCTTATATTGTATATACATATAAAAGTATATATATATATATATATATATATATATATGTTTTCTTGTAGACTTCCCATAGAAGTTGGTTCTTAAACTGAGCTTTGGATAAAAGGCAGGGAATCTATTAAGTTAGGGTTAAGGAGGGAGTTCATAGCACTCATAGGAAACCTACTATTTAAAGATGCAAAGAGAGGGCATTGAATGCTATGAATGAGGAAGGGTTATTAACTCATTTTGGTTTGAATGTGAAGGAAAATAATGTATGATTAGTATGGAATCTGATTACAAATACCTTTAAATGTCAAAGAAATTTTATGCTGCATCTAGAAGGAAAGAGGAAATACTGAATATTCTTTACTAGGTGGGAACATGATCTGATGGATGCTTCAAAAAGATCATTTTTTTCCCTCAGTCATATGGAGAAAGAATTTAGGGGAAGAAAAAATAAATGAAAAAATTCCACTTTGAGTAATCAAGATTCTGGGAGGTTGAACTAGTATGGTAATCATATGAGGAGAGAAAGAGGGGACAGATGTGAAAGATATTGTGGAGATAAAATGGATAAGATTTGGTAACTTATTCCATGGCCAGAAGAAGGGCATCATAGAAGGAAATTATGCTATTAACTGAGGAAAGAGACAATAATCTGTTATTGCATGGCTTTAGATAAAATAGGAAGCAAGGCTCTAGGAACAATAATAATTAGGAGTAAAGGATTTCATGATAGTAAAGGAAAGTGATAAATGTTGGAAAGGATGCACAAGATTTGGACACTAATATATTGTTGGTAGAGTTGTTAATAGAACCAACCATTCTGGCAGGCAATTTGGAACTATGCCCCAAAGGCTATAAAATGTGCATATCCTTTGGTCCTGTAATTCTGCTACTATGTCTATATTCCAAAGATATTTTAAAAAGTGAGAGAAAGGACCTGTTTGTACAAAACTATATATAGCAGCTTTTTATGTGGTGACAAAGAACTGAAAATTGAGGGGATTTCTCTCAATTGTAGAATGGCTGAATAAATTGTAGTATAGGACGGTGACATAATACTACTGTGCTATAAGAAATGATGAACAGCATGATTTAAGGAAAAGCTAGGAAGACCTACCTGAATGGATGTAAAGTGAAATAAACAGAACCAGGAGAACACTGTACACAGTAACAGCAATTCTGTAGGATGATCAACTGTGACAGACTTAGCTACTTTTAGCAATTCAATGACAAGACAATTCTCTTAAGGTTTATGACAAAGAACATTATGTACCTCCAGAGAAAGAACTGTTGTCATAAAAATACAGATCAAAGCATAGTATATATATATATATATATATATATATATATATGTATGTATGTATATATATATATGTGTCACTTTAGTTTATTTCTGTTTCTATTTTAAAGTTTGTGTTTTATGAGTATTAGGAATTACCAAAATGAAAGTTTTTTTTTTTTGCATGATAAAACTTGTATAATAAAGATCACATTGCTTACTATGTCTGGCAAAGGGGAAGGAAGGGAGGAAAGGAGACAATTTGGATCTTATAATTTTGGAAAACATGTTGAAAAATTATATGTAATTTGGAAAATAAAATACCTTTAAAAAAGGAATAAAGGATTCTGCTGGAGTAGTAAGAAGTTATAGTATAAATATATCTTCAATTTGAAGTCATACATTTATTTGGTATCTATTCACACAGTATTGAGTGAGGAAAGAAGGAAATGAATACTAAATGCCCTTTGAGCTGTGCCAATCTAGTTGATTTTGACATGATATTGATTGTAATTAGGATTTTTAAAAATTTGTATTCTGAAAATGAATTTATTTCTGTACTTTTGTGTACATTGTGGAGGTGTTTCTTTTAGTTTCCTAGTACTGAAAGAATAACAGGATTCCAAAATTTGAAGAAACTTCCAAATTTATCCAGGTACTCAACCATTCCATAAGAACTCATTAAGCAACTACCACATGCTAGATATTGCTAGATATGCTAGATCTATATGCTAGATAACTACCATATGCTAGATCCATAATGACAAAGAGTTTATATTTTTTGGAGTGTGAGTGACACATTATGAATATAGATTAGTACAAATGAAGTATGCCCAGAATAAATTTAAAAAATTCCATAGGAGGAGGCTATATTTCTTATGCAGCACATGGCACTTTAAGTTGAACCTTGAAGAAACCTAGGGATTCTACAAGGCAGAATTGAGGAGGAAGATCATTCTAGATATTTGAGAAGATAGTCTGTGCCAAGGACTCTCAAAATAAAATGACAATCTTGCTAAAATTTCAAGCTATGAAGGGAGAAATTGGGCAATAACCCTGGAAAGATAGAATGTATCCAGATTGTGAATGGGTTTTAACTGCTTGGATTTTGGAATTGGTCCTAGAATCATAAAGGGACCATTGGAGATGTATGAGTAGAATACAGGTCAGATTTGTCATTTAAGATTATAACTATGACAGCTTGAAAGAAGAGATCGGAGACAATAGAGATGAGAAAAAAGGATAACAGGAAATTTAGACAATTGTTTAGGAGACAGGTAATGAAGACCTAAACTATGGTGCTTTTTTCTCTCCACATGTACTCTAAACCTTAACTGGAGCTCATATCTATGTGTTTACGTTAATATTCATTCTGAAGAGATAATTAGTGAAAAAGAAAGGAATTTAATGATAAATGATATTCAAAAATAATTATAAAATATTTCCCATATAAACATGAGGCACATTTTCCTATGATCATATTATATATGTATGTATGTGCATATATGTTATATTATCTAGTTATATTACCTATGAAAAATTCAGGAACATAATTGGAAACACATATAATTACCTTCAGAGGGCATAAATTTGCATCAGTGATCACTGGGACAATGAGAATCACAATGAAATGAGAAAAAAATATTAACTTTCTTTCTGAAGTTGATTATTCAGCTCACTTTAATAGCATCAGGGAAAATACCTGAAAAAAATCATGCTGATATGACCAACAAATATACAGTGTGAAGGGAATTTTTGATATTTTACTTTTTTTCATTAATTTTATTATCTGAGGCTTAAGTCCATTTGTCCTGCAACTTTTCATTATCTGACTTTCTTCTGTTACTATTAACCTCACTTGACCAAAACCCAACATAGAATAAAATGATTAATGAAAGACTGACATTCCTTAGATATAACTTCCCAAAGTGACATGTTATTTGTAGAAGAATTCAAACTATACCTACCATTTAGTTATCCTCATGACATGCAAATTAATTCTCCCATAGCCATTGTGAACCTTTGAAATGTGATTTAATCTGAATGTTGAAAGTCTTTTTTTTTAACCTATAGGTCTTTTTAAACTGAGTTTGTTTCCTTAAGGGTATTTTGAGAATATGCTTAACTAAGTATTGCTTACTTTGATTATATAAAATTTAAAGGAAAAGAGATCAAAACCAATGATTACTAGGTTGACAAAAAGCCAATTTGGGGGCAGTCCCCTTTGGCATAAGAGTATACATTCAAAACAAAGGCATTTCAACCCCATATAGTTCAATTCACATCCCAAAATTCACTCTGGATCTTCTGACACAGCATGTGGTCTCTGCAGGCATCTATCTTCATGGAGCATTCTAGATCCTGGTAGGTAGCAAGTTTCTTATCCTAAAATTGCTCAAATTTAAATCAAAGTTCACAACAATAACTTGGCCCCCTTGAGGTGAATAATAACAAACACAGGGATTGCTCAGGGATGAATGGCTGAGTTATGAAATATATGAATCAATTTGCAAAAGAAAATCAAAAACACAAAAAATCCAAATAAAAGAGAAAATAACTTGTGAATGAAATAAAAAATGTAGAAGTCATATGTCTAAAAAATATAAGTAAAAGAAAAACAAATCTATAACAGCTCCTTGAATCAGGACCCAATTAAAATGATTTAAGGAATTATGCATTTACCCAATCAGAAGCCAGGAGTACAGAAAGTTTGCCACATGAAAGATAGAAAAGGGACTAGATTATAGGAGTCAGGTAGGAGTCAAATTTGAGATACTTGGTAGAATGTGGGACAAGGAAGACCTGCCATTAACACATATTAAACAGCTGCAACCTCAAACCCCAAACAAGTTCAAGTTCTTTTGTCTTGGCTCAAAAGTTTCATTAACCCCATTGAGATTGGTTGGTCTTTTTGACTTTGTGCTCGGTTGGCACTATGCAGTTTAGCTTTGTGCTTCTTTGGCAATGTGCAATGACTCTTTTTGTATTCTTTTGTCCTGGAATCAGACAGAATCATTAAGCAAAGTTCCATAATTCTTTTAAACAATCAATGGTATCATTTTTATAGTGTAAATCTTTTTGGGCATGCATTAAAATTAGAATAAATGTATTTAAAACTTATATTACTGAAAAATAAAAGAAAAATAAAGAAAAATCTCCTCAATACTGTTGACATGTACTCCAAATACAAAAAGGAGAAAAAAATAAAACTCAGATGCTATATTGCACATGAAAGGAAAAACAACAATAAAAAAGTTTTAAAAATAAAAAATGTATAGCTTAAAATCAGTGACACTATGTCAACTGTGTGAGTACAAATGATTTTCAGAATAAAACTGTAATACAGTAGATAATGCATATTCAAAGAAGTACCAAAGTCCCCCAAATTCACAATAGTCCAATTAATTACAATAGCAAGCTAACAAACACACTATCATATTTCACATGAGTTGATGTATGACATAAAAAAAAATAAACCTATGAACTGATGGATATTTGTCACAATTTTTACAGTTATAGCAAATCTTTCAATCTTGACAAACATATTTTTAAACAAAGTAAAATTTATTTGGGTCTAGAACATCATCAAGAAATCTAAATTGTTCTGGTGGAAGTAAATTAAAAAGAAGAGTTTTGCAAGAGTTCCTTTTTTTTCCTTCCGCTTCCTGCTATATAGAAACACTTTGGTAGGAACATTTGTTTCTCTACCTTTAATACAACATTCTTTATAACATAAATATAAATATAAAATATTATCCATTCATAAACCACTAGTTATGTAAAATTATTTCTGAAGACCCATTAAAATTACAATTACATTTTAACTTATTAAATTCTCTAAGGGTTTACACAGAATTTAGCTTTTGATGAAGTCCATTCATCATCATCTATGTGACAATACACAAAGGCAACATGTCATCTTCAATGAATCTAGTGAAAATGGTTTGGGCAAGATGTTCATGGGTTTACAATGATATTTTTGTTCTTCAGCAAAGGTAAAGGTACAAATTAAAGACCAATATAAGCAAAACATAGCTTGAAATAATTCAGTATAACAGAAATATATTGATTAAATTAAAACAGATAAACTTAAAAATATTAAACCTTAAAGTAATCAGTAAATACAATACTATAAACCAATGAGAAATTACAGATAGGCAGTGCAGTCAAAATCCTTTTCACCAATCCCAATAAACTTGTTCACTATTATAGGAGGAGAATAAACTCAAAATAGTTAGCAAGATACTTCCAGATCTCTTTTAAAGTTTCCTTCCTTTACTCCCATATTTATTACCCATTTAGATTTTGTTTGTCAGAGGTCTGAATTTCCTCATAGAAGCACAGGGCAGAATATTCACTCTGCATGTTGAGAGTAGTTGGGACTTTTGGAACTTTGTCAAAATGTTTCAGGTTGGTTTATAACATGAGCAGGCTAGCTTGTGGCATATTCTTGAAGAGAAGAAAAGAAAGTGGGAAATCTCCAGGGAAAATAAAACCCCCCAGGAAAAGTATTAACCAGATCCAAACTGCACTTTTTAGCTCTACCAACTCAATCTGTTGTTTTGGAGTTTCAAGCATGCTTTGCAATAGCATTTTTCTTAAAAGACACTGAATGGGGTTTGCTTAAAGAATAAACAGAAAGAAGCAAAACTTGGAGGGAAAACAAGAGTGTATTTGAATATGAGAGAAAAAATACTTCTCTTTGGTGTTTTGGGTCAAGTGAAAGAAAGGGGAGAAAAACAGGCTTATTCCCCAAAAAATGACTTTAAAATCTACTGTTTTGGAACCAATTGCCTTCCCTGTGAAAAATCTTTAGCAACAGCCTTCTAAACCAGGAGTTCAGGATCAGCTTAAAAAAATCTGCTTGAAAATTGGAAGGTGTGGGGTTCTTTCTCCTCACTGAACAATGGCTATGGCAGGCTAGAAACATACATGTTGTGAATCTTGAAATTTCTCAGACTTGTGAATGTTAAAAAATTCCCCATTGGGGAATTTTTCATTGGGACAATTCCCTATTGGGACTATTCCCCATTTTAAACAGTGAAGCTACTTAGATCTAAAATGTGAGAACTCTACTTAGATCAAAAATGTGAAGACCTCTACTCCGCTGTACTTAAGACTGCTTTAGGGGAGAAAACTCCTTGCTGAACAATGAAAAATACTTAAACCCATACTTAAGCCATGCCTATTTTTAGAATTAATACAAAGGGGTGCTAAGTACCTATAAAGGTCAGGCAACTTGTGAATTTACAAGGAACAAAGAACTGGGAAACTTATTCAGAGCTTTCCTGGTGTGAATTACTCAAAAATCCACACCTTCTTAGGTGTGGACTAAGAATGATCTGTCCTTTGAAAAACGTCTACTGTGATTGGTAGATGTAAGAATTTAGGGGAGGTGACAAAGGAAAATTTCCCTTTAAAAGGAAAGGAAAAGCTGGAAAAAAAGGATTTCTGGAGCTCGCAAAAGAGTCTCTAAGGAGGTTGTTGAGAGAAGGACAATCTCTAAGGAGGTCTCTCAAGGGAGGCTGACTCTGACTGGAACTTCCTCTGGGGAGACTCTGTCCCCCTGAATCCTCACTTGAACAGATCTTATGGTGAGTGATTAAGGACTGACTGACCTTTTCTTTTAGGGCTTAGGCCTGGGGGCCAGGGCTGCCTGGGCCGGCCTATTCTTTTCTCATTTATTTCCTCTCTCTCTCTCTCTCTCTCTCTCTCTCTCTCTCTCTCTCTCTCTCTCTCTCTCTCTCTCTCTCTCTCTCTCTCTCTCTCTCTCTTTCTTTGATTCCTGATTGTATTATTAATTAAAATCTCTATAAAACCCAGTTAACTTGGGTATATTTCATAATTGGGAATATTTCCCTGGAGACCACCTTATATATTGATTTAAACATTATTTTATTTGGTTATTTACAAACATTATTCATTGGAAACAATGATCATTATCTTTTCCTCCCTCCACCCCCCTCCCAACACTTCTTCCATAGCCAGAGCACAATTCCACTGGTTTCACACGTGCTCTTGGTTCGAACTCATTTCCATGTTGTTGGTATTTGCACTAGAGTGTTCATTTAGAGTCTCTCCTCAGTCATTTCCTCTCAGTCCCTGTAGTCAAGCAGTTGCTTTTCATCTGTGTTTTTACTCCCACAGTTTATCCTCTGCTTGTGGATAGTGTTTTTTAGATCCCTGCAGATTGTTCAGAGACATTGCATTGTCCCTAGTGGAGGAGTCCATTACCTTCGATTGTACCACAGAGTATCAGTCTCTGTGTACAATGTTTTCCTGGTTCTGCTCCTTTTGCTCTGCATCACTTCCTGGAGGTTGTTCCAGTCTCCATGGAATTCCTTCACTTTATTATTCCTTTTAACACAATAGTATTCCATCACCAACATATACCACAATTTGTTCAGCCATTCCCCAATTGAAGGGCATCCCCTCATTTTCCAATTTTTGGCCACCACAAAGAGTGCAGCTCTGAATATTCTTGTACAAGTCTTTTTCCTTATTATCTCTTTGGTGTACAAACTCAGCAGTGCAAAGGCTGGATCAAAGGGCAGACAGTCTTTTATCGCCCTTTGGGCATAGTTCCAAATTGCCCTCCAGAATGGTTGGATCAGTTCACAACTCCACCAGCAATGAATTAATGTGCCTACTTTGCCGCATCCCCTCCAGCATTCATTATTTTCCATAGCTGTCATGTTAGCCAATCTGCTAGGTGTGAGGTGATACCTCAGAGTTGTTTTGATTTGCATCTCTCTGATTATAAGAGATGTAGAGCACTTTTTCATGTGCTTAATAATAGTTTTGATTTCTTTTGCTGAGAGCTGCCTGTTCATGCCCCTTGCCCATTTATCAATTGGAGAATGGCTTGATTTTTTGTACAATTGATTTAGCTCTTTGTAAATTTGAGTAATTAAACCTTTGTCATGTTTTTATGAAGATTACTTCCCAATTTGTTGCTTTCCTTCTGATTTTACTTATATTGGTTTTGTTTGTACAAAAGCTTTTTAATTTGATGTAGTCGAAATTATTTATTTTACATTTTGTGACTCTTTCTATGCCTTGCTTGGTTTTAAAGTCTTTCCCTTCCCAAAGGTCTAACATGTATACTATTCTGTGTTTACCTAATTTACTTATAGTTTCCTTCTTTATGTTCATGTCAGTCACCCATTTTGAATTTATCTTGGTGTAGGGTGTGAGGTGTTGATCTAATCCTAATCTCTCCCACACTGTCTTCCAGTTTTCCCAGCAGTTTTTATGAAATAGTGGATTTTTGACCCAAAATCTGGGATCTTTGGGTTTATCATATATTGTCTTGCTGAGGTCACCTGCCCCAAGTCTATTCCATTGATCCTCCTTTCTGTCTCTTAGCCAGTACCAAATTGTTTTGATGACTGCTTCTTTGCAATATAGTTTGAGATCTGGGACTGAAAGGTCCCCTTCCTTTGTATTTTTTTTTCATTATTTCCCTGGATATCCTTGATCCTTTGTTATTCCAAATGAACTTTGTTATGGTTTTTTCTAAATCAGTAAAGAAAAATTTTGGAAGTTCTATGGGTATGGCACTAAATAGATAGATAAGTTTGGGTAGGATGGTCATTTTTACTATATTGGTTCGTCCTACCCATGAGTAGTTAATGTTTTTCCAATTGCTCAAGTCTAGTTTTAGTTGTGTGGAGAGTGTTTTGTAGTTGTGTTCATATAGTTCCTGTGTTTGTCTTGGGAGATAGATTCCTAGGTATTTTATTTTGTCTAAGGTGATTTTGAATGGGATTTCTCTTTCTAGTTTTTGCAGCTGAGCTGTGTTGGAGATATATAGAAAAGCTGATGATTTATGTGGGTTTATTTTGTATCCTGCAACTTTGCTAACGTTATTGATTATTTCGATTAGCTTTTTGATTGAATCTCTAGGATTCTTTAAGTAGACCATCATGTCATCTGCAAAGTGCGATAGCTTAGTCTCCTCCTTGCCTATTTTGATGCCTTCAATTTCTTTTTCTTCTCTAATTGCTACTGCTAGTGTTTCTAGTACAATGTCAAATAGTAGAGGTGATAATGGGCATCCTTGTTTCACTCCTGATCTTATTGGGAATGCATTTAGTTTATCCCCATTGCAGATGATATTGACTTATGGTTTTAGATATATATACTGTTTATTATTTTTAGGAACAACCCTCCTATTCCTATGCTTTCTAGTGTTCTCCATAGGGATGGATGTTGTATTTTATCAAAGTCTTTTTCTGCGTCTATTGAAATAATCACGTGATTTCTGTTGGTTTGCTTGTTGATATGGTCGATTATGTGGATGGTTTTCCTAATATTGAACCAGCCCTGCATCCGTGGTATAAATCCTACTTGATCATGGTGGATGACCCTTCTGATCACTTGCTGGAGTCTTTTTGCTAGTATCCTATTTAAGATTTTTGCATCTATATTCATTAGGGAGATTGGTCTATAATTTTCTTTCTCTGTTTTTGATCTGCCTGGTTTTGGAATCAGTACCATGTTTGTGTCATAAAAGGAGTTTGGTAGAATTGCCTCTTTGCTTATTATGCCAAATAGTTTATATAGTATTGGGATTAACTGTTCTCTGAATGTTTGATTGAATTCACTTGTGAATCCGTCGGGCCCTGGGGATTTTTTTCTTAGGGAGTTCTTTGATGGCTTGTTGGATTTCATTTTCTGATATGGGATTATTTAAGAATTCTAGTTCTTCTTCTGTTAGTCTAGGAGTTTGTATTTTTGTATATATTCATCCACATTGCCTAGATTGCTGTATTTATTGCCATATAATTGGGCAAAGTAATTTTTAATGATTGCCTTAATTTCCTCTTCATTGGAGGTGATGTCCCCCTTTTCATCTTTGATGCTGTTAATTTGCTTTTCTTCTTTCCTTTTTTTAATTAGATTGACCAGTACTTTGTCTATTTTGTTTGTTTTTTCAAAGTACCAGCTTCTTGTCTTATTTATTAAATCAATAGTTCTATCACTTTCGATTTTATTAATTTCTCCCTTAATTTTTAGGATCTCTAGTTTGGTTTTCTTCTTGGGGTTTTTAATTTGTTTGCTTTCGAGTTTTTTTTTATTTGAATTTCCAATTCATTGATCTCTGCTCTCCATAGTTTGTTAATATATGCACTCAGGGATATGAATTTACCTCTGATTACTGCTTTGGCTCCATCCCAAAAGGTTTGAAAAGATGTCTCGCCGTTGTCATTTTCCTCGATGAAATTATTAATTGTTTCTATGATTTCTTCTCTAAATAAATGATTTTGGAGTATCATATTGTTTAATTTCCAATTCATTTTTGATTTGGTTTTCCACGTCCTATTACTGATCATTATTTTTATTGCCTTGTGATCTGAAAAGGCTGCATTTGTTATTTCTGCTTTTCTGCATTTTTATGCCATGTTTCTGTGACCTAGTGTATGGTCAATCTTTGTGAATGTTCCATGTGGTGCTGAGAAGAAGGTGTATTCCTTTTTGTTCCTATTTATTTTTCTCCATATGTCTATTAACCCTAATTTTTCTAGGATTTCATTCACTTCTTTTACCTCTTTCCTATTTATTTTTTTTATTTGATTTATCTAAATCTGATAATGGTTGGTTCAAATCTCCCACTAATATTGTTTTACTGTCTATTTCTTCCTTCAATTCTCCTAGTTTCTCCATTAAAAATTTGGGTGCTATATTATTTTGTGCATACATGTAGATTAGTGATATTTCCTCATTATCTATACTTCCTTTTAACAGAATATATTTACCTTCCCTATCCTTTTTGATCAGGTCTATTTTTGCTTTGGCTTTGTCTGATATCATGATTACAACTCCTGCCTTCTTTCTATCAGTTGAAGCCCAGAAGGTCTTACTCTATCCTTGACCTTGTGGGTGTCTACCCGCCTCATGTATGTTTCTTGAAGACAACATATGGTAGGGTTTTGGATTCTAACCCATTCTGTGATTCGTCTACGTTTTATGGGTGAGTTCATCCCATTCAAGTTCAAAGTTATGATTATGACATTTGAATTCTCTGTCATTTTGATATCCTTCCCTTATTCTAACCTTTCTTCTTTAGCTGTAACCTTTTAATCCAGTGATTTACTTTAAATCAGTCCCCCTTGTCCACTCCCTTGATATGTTTCCCTTTCTAGCCCCTCCCTCTTTGTTCCCTTCCCTCCCCCTCTCCTTCCCTCCCCTTTTGTTTTCCCTCTCCCCCCCCCCCTTGGTTTTCCCTTCTCCCTACCCTTGTTGGGTAAGATAGAATTCAAGATTCCAATGGATCTGGATGTTTATCCCTCTCAGAGTTGATTTCCCTGAGAGTAAGGTTTAAGTAAAAACTCTCTTCCTCTCCTTCTTATAGGAGTTTTCTTCCCCTCCCCTTCCCATGTGAATCTTTGCGTGAGAAAGATTATTCTATTTGATTTTTCTTTTCCCCCTATTTACACATTACATTTTCCATATATTAATATAAATAGATTGATATAAATGTAGTCCTTATAGAAGAGAGTTTGAATAAATGAAAAGATAACAATTTTCTCCTTTTCCCTTTCCATCATATTTACCTTTTCAGGTATTCCATGCTTTTTGTTTTTCGATATCGAACTTTCCACAGAGCTCTGGTCTTTTCTCTGCAAAAGGTTGGAAATCTTCTATTTTGTTGAATGCCCATACTTTCCCTTGGAAGTATATAGTCAGTTTTGCTGGATAGCTGATTCTTGGTTGAGGACCCAGCTCTCTTTCCTTTCTGAAAATCATGTTCCATGCCTTACGATCATTCAGAGAGGAACTTGCAAGGTCTTGTGTGACCCTGATTGGCATTCCTTTATATCTAAATTGTCTTTTTCTGGCTTCTTATAGGATTTTTTCTTTCGCTTGGAAGCTTTGTAATTTGGCAATTACATTCCTGGGAGTTGTCTTTTGGGGATTTAGTGTAGAGGGTGTTCTGTGAGCTCTTTCAGTGGCTGTATTGTCCCCTTGTTCTAGAATCTCTGTGCAATTTTCTTTGATTATATCTTGTACTACGATGTCGAGTTTGCTGTTTATTTCTGGATTTTCTGGTAGTTCAATGATTCTTTAATTATCTCTTCTTCCTCTATTTTCCACATCTGTCACTTTGTCAGTGAGATATTTTGTGTTCTCTTCTAATTTCTTGATCTTTTGGCTTTGCTTTATTGATTCTTGCTCTTTTTCCTGCTCGTTGTCTTCCA
Source organism: Monodelphis domestica (assembly GCF_027887165.1). NCBI lineage: Eukaryota > Metazoa > Chordata > Mammalia > Didelphimorphia > Didelphidae > Monodelphis > Monodelphis domestica. Next base: position 527,290,211 of record NC_077227.1, on the reverse strand, counting down.
GTTGCCTAATTCTGACCTTTAAAGTCTGCTTTTCCTTTTCAGTTTGGTCAAACCGGTTTTGTAGTTGCGTGAAATTCTTTTGCATTAATTCCCACTTTTCCTGCCAGAAGGCTTCCATCTTTTTTTATCATTTTTGATTCAAATTCTTCAAAAGTTTGTGGAGAGTTTCCATTTCCTTTGGAACTTTTCAGCACATTTGCTTGTTTTTCCTCTTCTAACTCCTCTGTATTTTGTATTTTTGCTCCATAAAATGTGTCCAAAGTTGCCCCCTTCTTGTTTTTCCTATTGTTTTGAGGCTTTTTTTCCTTCTGTACTGTTTGCCATCTCTATCTGAGTGAGGGGTGCTGGCTATTCTGTTGTCTGTCTGGTGTTCAGTGGCTTTAGCCCAAGGCAAATTGTCTGTCTTCCCCAGGAAGCCTGGAATTGCTGGTGTTTCGTGTTACTACCCTCCTCAGTTCCCTCACGATGCTTCTCTGTTTCCTTACTTCTATGCTCTGTGCCTGGCTTAACACTCTCAGATGTATTCAATGCCTTTTCTGGCCAGAGGAGCCTGCACTCTGAGGGGGAGGGACCGTGGCTTCCAGGAGCTCTGAGGGCTGGTGATAGGATTAACCTCAGCCTGAGTATGCCCTGAGGCAGGGACCTTTGGTGAGACTCAGATGGAAGGATCTGGTCAGGGGGCTACAGGCTCCCCCCCCATCTCTCTCTGTTTCCCTGCTGTCTGGGAGCCCCCATGACTGGCTCAGGTTGTTTTCAGGGTGTGGCCTTCAGAATAGCCGGCTCCGAGGCTCATTTGCCTGCCCTGATGTTCCTGCTGCTGCCTCGGATTCAGTGCTCTGGCTTGGGGGGGATGGGTCCTGGGACCTTCTGTTAGCCTACCCCTTAGATCCTAGTGATCTCGGGTTCTGACTTTTGGGGGGCCATACCTTTTGATCCAGGTCCAGGAGGAGTATTCCTAGGGTCTATTCTGTTGTTTGTTTTGAATTCCGGTGCCCTAGGACCATTCAGTTTGAGATCCATAAGGAAGGGTTTCTGGAGCTCTGAACTTTAGCTTTTCTCTAAGCTGCCATCTTGACCAGAAGTACCTATATATTGATTTAAAAACAAGACACTGCAGTGAAAACATATTTCCTGCAGTCACAAATTTACTCACCCACTCATATCTACTATAATTTAAGTCTTCAACTATTTTTACTCACTACAGTTTATAGCCTTCAACTATTTTAAATCTTACAATGTGGAGTGTGGAAAGGGATTGGGGTGGAAAGATTTTTCTATGTCACCCTCTGTGGAAAAAATGGTTAGGATTGGCAGGCTCTTGTGGTGGGTCTGGTCTCAGAAAGAGGAGGTTCCAAGCTGGGTAAAAAGTGGTGAGGAATGCTGGCTAAGTAGATGGACAGGACAAAGAGCAAGCAGCAGTGGACAGCAGGTGGCAGAGAGGGGCAGGAACATGGGCACACCCTGCCACTGGACCCTCATGGTGGTCAGTGACCAGGCAAACTTCCTATCTTTACTGAAAGGCTCTCTGCTCAAAAATTTTTGAGAATTTGTAATCGCTTCATGTGGGTTTTAAAATTAATATCCAATAACTAAATATTATATTTCATGAAGTTTTATTAATAATAACTAAAACAAAAGAACTGCCTCACTTCAGTCTGGTCGCAGGTCCAAGAGAGGAATATGGAGGAGTTACAGTCACATAAATACAATCTCACAAAATGTGGGGATGCAGGAAAAGGGAATTTTGGGAAATATTAAGGGACTTCTGGGGGATAAAGTTCAAAGGCTCAAGATCTCCATTTATAAAGTCATAAAATATGAGAGTAATAATCACACTTTCCTCCTTTCTGTTTTCTATCTGACTATCTAAATTAAACTTAATATTTTAATCAAACTACTCTCCTCATTTTTGTCAAACTCCTACCAAAATTAACCCTTAACACATTGATGGCTTGTTCAATTTCTTTTTCTGAGATGAGATTATTTAGGTATTTGATCTTCTTTTCTGTTGATTTAGGGAATTTATGTTTTTAAAATGTTCATTCATTTCACCTAGATTATATTATACAAAATAGCTCCTAATGATTGCTTCAATTCCCTCTGCATTGGAAGTAAAATCACCCTTTTCATTTTTGATACTGATAATTGGATTTCTTTCCTTTTTTAATCTAAGTTCCCAAATGCTGTATTATTTTTATTTATGTTTTTTCCCATAGAAAAAACTCCGAACCGCATTTATTAAAAAGTTCTTTTGCTTCCCATCTTATTAATTTCTCTTTTGATTTTTAGGATTTTCAATTTAATCTTTTATTGGGGATTTTTAATTTATTCTTTTTCTTATTATTTTTGTTGAATGAGCAATTCATTGATCTGATTTTTCTCTATTTTATTGCTATTAGCATTGAGGGATATACATTTTCCCCTGAGCATTGTTTTGGCTGTATCACATAAATTTTGATATTTGCCTCCTCACTGTCATTCTCTTAAATGAAATCAATGATCCTATGATTTGTTCCTTGGCTCATCCATTTTGAAGAATTAGATTATTTAGTTTCCTAGTAATTTTAAATTTACTTTTCCATGAACTTTCTTTGAATATAATTTTTATTGCATTATGATCTGAAAAAAGTTTATTTATTACTTCTTTTCTTCATTTAGTTAAGAATTTTTTTATGCCATAATATGTGGTCAATTTTTCTATATATACCATATGCTACTGAAAGGAAGGCATATTCCTTTTTATCCCTATTCTATTTTCTCCAGATATCTACTAAATCTAATGTTTCAAAAATTTCATTCACTTCCTCTAATTCTTTCCCATTCATTTTTTGTTAGATTTATCTAGTTCTGAAAGGGGAAAGTTGAGGTCCCCCACTAGTATAGTTTTACTGTCTATTTCCTTCTTATGCTCTGATCACTACTACTGATTGTTTTGTCTCATTTGAAGCCCAGTAGATTCTCTTCCAGCCCATTTCGTTTATTCCATGTGCATCTGACTGCCTCAAATATGTTTCCTGTAAACAACATATGGTAGGATTCTGTTTTTTTTAAATTTACTCTGTTATCCACCTCTGTTTTATGGGTGAGTTCATTTTATTAACATTGGAAGTTATGATTATCATCTGTGCATGTTCCTTCTTGCTTTCTTTTTTTAATCTTGTCCTTTCTCTTTTCGTTCTGTCCCTTCATATCAGTATTTTGCTTTTAATCAATCCTCATATTCATCCTCCCTTATATTCCCCCTTCCTACTACCTTCCTTCTTATTCATTATTACTGCTTTGTAATATTTTTAATTAACCCCTAAATATTCTTCTCCCTTACATTTCTCCCTTCTCCACCACTCTCTTTCTTATTCCCCTTCTACTTTTCATTAGGATTCTATATTCTATATTCTAATGATTCTGGCTGTTCTTCCCTATCTGAGCCAAATCCAATGAGTAAGATTTAAGTCTTACCCATCATGAATCTCATCCTCCCCTCCACTGTAAAGTATTTTTCTTTCTCCTGTGCCTCTTAATGTGATATAACTGACCCCATTTTACTTCTTCTCTTTCCATTTCTCTTAGTACAATCCCCTTTTCACTGATTGATTTTTTTTTGCATATCATCCTAAAAAGCTTACTTCCACATGCTCTATTTATACACATTTTGTTTAACCACTATGATAATGATAAAAGAATTAAGAGCTACCAATATTATCTTGACATATAGGAATATAAACAATTTTGTTTTTTTGAGACCCTTAATTTTTTTCTCTTTCTTATTTATTTTTTCATGTTTCTCTTAAATTTTTTTTGGACATCAAATTTTCTTTTTAAGTCTGGTCTTTTATTCAGGAATTTTTGGAAATTTTCTATTTTATTAAATAACCATATTTTCCCCTGAAAGAAGATAATTAGTTTTGTTGGAAGGGGATTCTTATTTTTCATCCCAATTTCCTTGCCTTCTAGAATATCATATTCAAAGTCTCTTGAACCTTCAGTGTGGAAGCTGATAGGTCCTATATAATCCTGACTGGGGCTTCATGATATTTGAATTGCTTCTTTCTTTCTGGCTTCTTGCAATATTTTTTCCTTGGCCTGGGAACTTTGAACTTGGGTGTAATATTCCTTGGAGTTGTCATTTGGGGATTTATTTGCATGAGGTGATCTGTGAACTCTTTCAATTTACACTCTTGTTCAAGAATAGCAACATAGTTTTCTTTGATGATTTATTGTAAAATGATGTCTAGACTATTTTTAAAATCATGACATTAAAGTAGTTCAATAATTCTTTAGTTGTCTCTCCTCAATCTATTTTCCAGATCAGTTACTTTTTCAATAAGGAATTTCATTTTTTTTCCATTTTTTTCATTCTTTTGATTTTTTGTTTCTTTGTTTCTTCTCATGAAGTCATTACCATCTATTTGCCCATTAAAGAATGCATTTTTGCTATGTCCTTTTGATCAATCAATTTTGCTTCTTAAACTATTTTCTTTTTATATTACTTTCATTTCTTTTTCCCATCTTTCTTCCATGTATTTTATTTTATTTTTGAGTTCCTTTTTGAGTTCTTCCAGTATCTGAGACCAATTTCCATTTTTCTTTGTGTTAGGGGTAAATTTAGGGGGTTTTCATTGAAATATAAATGAAATTACCTAATAACATGAGAAATTGGAGGTATTATGGAATCTTTAATGTCCCTAATTCTTCAAATGCCATACAAATGTCACAGAATGTAGTATTCATTTTTATATATTTTTAAAAATTATTTAAAATATTGGTTTTATTCAGTAGATGTCACTACTGACTAGGGATTAAAATCAGGAAGTGTAACAAAAGATTTGGGTGTAGTTTATTTTTTTTTAAAAGAGTCTTTTAATCCAATCAAGTCCCCTAGGCCAAAAGGAGACAGAAAACAAAGCCTTTTGCCTGAGGCTAAGACTGAGTTTTTGTTTGATTTGGGAGGGGTCACAAATTCTCCTCTACTTTACCTTCAGGGTAAAACAGTTCCTCTCTTTTTTTCCCCTAGGGAGCCTCAAAGATTTTTTTTTTTAAGTCCTCATTTAATTTTAAAACTAGAGACAGGTGGGGAGCAGGACAAGGCCAAAACTTCCTCCAGATTTTTCTCACCGCTAGTTAAGAGTAATCTAAGCAGTATTGTCAGTGAGGGTTGGCTAATTGGGTTCTTTGTTCCCTAAGGGAAGGGGGATTCATATCTAAAAAGATTCCTCAGCTAAGGCCACTTAAAGTCCTGCCGCTTTTAGGTTTTAAACAAAAGGGGACTATGTTCAATTCAAATTAAGGAGAAAAGAGAAAAAAAAAACATTTCATACCCACCTGATCTCACAGCTGTGTTTTGAACTGCTGAATTAGATGCTTAAATGACTGACTTGAGGAAGTAATAATGACAGAAAGAAAGAGGTTTTACAGAAATTTGAGGGTCCTGGTCACACCTTTCGTGGATTAGTCAGACTGTTAGGGGTAAATTTAGGGTTTTTCACTGAAATATAAATTTAATTTGTTGCCAGGGATTAATTCAAATTCCAATAAAAAATACTCGTCAGTTTGGGAATTTTATGGTGATTTAGTCAATATAGACGTGGTTCAGCCCAGTCTGGTGTGGTGTGCCTCTTCTTGGTTCAGCCCGAAGATTCAGGCCCAATCACTTCTGAAGGTCAGACCTGTTCTTGTTTGCTTTCTGTCTACTGCTAAAATTCTGAATTAGACAAAGCGAGGACTGATATAGAGTAGATGGGAGAGGGAGAAACCCTCTGCCAGCCTCTGGGGCCTGGCCTCAACTCTGAAGCTGAGGAAAAAACTCCAATCCCAACTGGTTATTAAACTTTATATTATTTGAATCCACAGTCAGATAAGTGGACTATATTGTAAACCTTAAAATTTCTTAGACTTATAAATGTTGGAAATTTCACCACTGGGAAATTTCATACTTGAAAAATTTCTTACTGATAGTCTATTGGAATGTGAACCCCATTGGCATGGGAGGGTCATTCTCCTCCCTTCTTAAGATTACTTTAGGACAGAAACCTTTTGCTGAACAATGGAAAGGGCTGCAGCATAGATCAAAATTTAATTATTCCAATCTCCACCCTACTCAGGGTAACAGGATTTAGGAAGGGCTGCAGCAAAGGATCAAGATTTAATTATTTGAGAATATGACCTTCAACAGACATGTGCAAAACCACAGACCTCTGGGAAGTCCTGGGTTAAGCTAGAGCCACCATTGGCATAGGGAAGACATGGACAGTGATTGGTAGATGTGAGAACTGAGGGGAGGGAACTTGGATGGTTTCCTTAAAGATAGGAGGGTCTGAGGACTAGGGGGGGTTGGTTGAGGAGGTTTTGCTCTGAGCGAGGTGGCTCTGAAGGAGGACTGAGGAGGTTGCTCTGTGGGAGGACCAGGAGAGAAGCCTGGCTCTGAAGGAGGAGAATTATCTGGAAACATTTCTTGAAAGGAGGCTCTCTTGAAGGTGGAGCCTGAGGTTGGCATGAGAAGCCTTACCTAGAGAGATCTTGGGTGAGTGATAAAACCAACTGACTGATTTATTCATTCTTATTCCTTTCTTACTTTCTCTCTTTTTCTATTGATTAATCAGTGTATTATAAATTAAATTTCTCTATAAAACCCAGTTGGCTTGGGCATATTCATAAATTGGAAATATATTTGCTATTTGCTCATTTTCTCAGCCTTTTTTTTTTGCTTATTTACTGGGAGTTCTAAAAACTGCTGATTCTCTCACTTCTTCTGATGGCTTATAGGACTCATCACTCTGAGGTATTTTGCCCTGGGACTAGTACTTCACCACAGTGTATGCTTGAAAGGGTCAAGCACTATGAACTTGGGTTTCCAGGCCTCACCATGAGCTGGTGCTGGGGATTTAGACTTTGAGGGATGGGTTTGGGGTATGGGGTGCTCTATTAGTGTAGGCAGGGTCACAGGCTGGTGAAGGGTTTCTTTTATTCCTGTCTAAGCTAAACTGTGCTAGCTTTCTTAAGTTCAAAGTCTTTATCAATAGATAGCAAAAGGAAGAAAAGGTTCTGACTTTCAGTGCTGGTTGGGCCTGCCACTTCAGGCTGATGCTCCTAAAGACTGGCCTTACAGTTCAAAATGCTCCCCTTCAATCCTTTTGTTCAATGACAGGATCACAGGAATCCAGGTACAGCACACAGTTGGGAAAATCATAAATAGAGGAACTTGTATTCTGAGACAGGGAGAAATTGCTCCTTCTAGTCCCAGGGCTAGGAAAGAGTGTCAAGAGACCAAATGTCACTCTAAATTCCCCTCCCCCCACAACTGTCATTCTTGTTAATATCTTCTCTCTAAAATTCCAACTGCTGTTTGTTCCACCTGTGTGTCAGAAAGTCCAAAACTTGCTTCAGTTTTCCTTTCCAGAACTCACATCTCAAAGTCCCTTTCAAAAATCTCAGACTAGATGTCCATTAGACATCTTAAATTCAACAAGGTCTTATGTTTCTCCCTAAACACTCCTCTTCTACTAACCTCTCTATTACTCTGGAGGACAATACCATCTTCCTAAATCCCAAGACTCAAAATCCAATTGTCACCCTTGACTCTTCAATGTCTTTCATTTTCCCCATATCCAAGCTCTTATCTTTTTGCCACAGGCCTTTGTCTCTTCATCATAAATTATTTCAATAGCCTGCTGGTAGGTTTACATGCCTTAAATCTCTCCCAACCCCAGTCCACTCAATTTTTACTCAACCACCACAGTGATTTTCCTTAAGTACGGACCTAGCCATATCATCTTTCTAATAAATTCCAGTGGCTCTCTATTGCCTCTAGTATAACATAAAAAACATTTTCCATCATTCAAATTCCTTCACAACCTAGCACTTCCTAATTTTTCTGTCTTGTTATACCTTAAATTTGAAACCCCCTCCCATGTATTTTTCATTTCAGTGATAATAGTTTCCTCACTTTTCAACAAACAAGACACCCCTTCTCTTGATTCCAGACATCTGATTTGGCTATCCTTCATGCTCCTTCATCAGCTTTACTTATTTGCTTACTGACTTCCTTCAAGACTCAACAAAAATCTCTAAAATATCATCTTCTATTAGAAAATTTTCCCAGTCTTTCTTTTGATCATTTCCTATTTATGGAATATATAGAGTGTTTGTACATAGCTTCTGAGTTCCTTGAAGGCAAGGTTTATCTTTTGCCTCTTTTTAGATCCAAGTGCTTAGCACAAATCCTGGCACATAGTAGGGTTTAAAAAAGGTTCATTAATGGATTCTATTTTCTAAAGTCTTTATAATTGCAATTTTATAATGCAACTGAAACTTGATTCTTTATACTTATGAGTAATCACTTAATTTCCAATGTAATGACCTTCTCCTAATCCTGATCCTTCTTGCCCTATGTGCAGTATTTGGCACTGTCAAACATCCTGTTCTTCTAGATATTCTCTCCTCCTTTTTTTTCTTTTTTGACAATCTCCTTTCTCCTGATTCTCTTCCCTGTCCAACTTTCTTCTCAGATCCTTTTACTATTGCTTTTTAAGAGTATACAAGATTTTTAGGGAAGGCTACCTCTGGTTTGAGGGCTTGCCAATTCATTTTTCAAGGCTCTTTTGGTGTCCACCTGCCCCCCACCCCCACCTTATCTTACCTATGGCTCCAAGAAAGTGTAGTATGTGGAGCAACAACACTTCTATAATTTCAGCAGATGATTCTACTAGGTTGATAGTAACCTATGTTTTCAAACCCATCAGTGAATCAGGGGAGTGTCTACCTGAAGCATGTGAAGACTTCAGTGTGAAATAGGTGAATGAAAATAATTTGATCCAAAAGGTCAGGAAGGCAGTGAAAGCAGCTGCTGTGGAGTGCTTACAGCTTGGTTAGACACAAAAGATTCCAAAGTCACTTGCTGCATCCTGAGCCATCACCAGTCACCTTGACTTTGTCTTGACATAGACTTTGATGATTCTAGAAAAAGTGAGGGTGATGCCTTCATGCTACTCTTCTTCATTTGAATCTACTTTATTCAGAAGCTAAAAGAAATCAACAATGATGCCATTTTTACTCTATTTGAGTTTACCCATTTCATGACATAATGGTTATCAGACCAAATGAGGTCATGGTAGCAGAGGTTTGAGTTGTATGCAGTGATCATGTTAGAAATGAAAGGTAAAAAAATTAACCCTAAGAAGATCTAGGGTCTGTACCAAAATTGGTGAATGTTTTTGAGTTTGTGTGCTCAAACTGCATTTTCAAGCAGCCTGAGAGCTTACACACACAGACACACACACATACACAGACACACACACATAACTTAGTAAACTTTACTTACTTTTGAGCTAAGAAGGAAGCCCAAGAGATTTACTGTACTCTTCAAGACTTTTGCAGTACCTATGTTTTCAAACTAGATATCCTAATAGCTTCCAATTATGGAGTTATTTGCATTTCTACATCTTTGAAGTGGGTCCAGAATTCTCTACTGCCCTGGAAGGTTTAAAATAGGCCATTAGTAGTTTCTCTTTCCGATGCTTTTTATAACCCATTTAAAGCATATGTTTTTGAAAATTTCTGTCACTTAAGACCAAGCTGATTCAAGTCTTTGAGAACCACCAACATATCTCAAAACAAACATTAGGCTTCTAGTGATTGTGTGTGTGTGTGTGTGTGTGTGTGTGTGTATGCTTGTGTATGTGTGGTGTGTGTGTGTGTGTGTGTGTGTGTGTGTGTGTTTGGTTGTTGCTATTAATTTCCTCTTCATCATCTTTTTTGGATAATAATATTATTGATGTTTTGCTGTTCTTTTTTTAAGTACCTTCTCATTCCTTAGCTCTCCTATAAAAATATTCCTTACTGCTTTCAAGAATGGATTTCAGTGCAGATTTTCTTATTGACTATTTGATCATTTTCCCCAATGTCTCCTTTATAAGTGAAATTTCTCTGTTCTCATAGAGCAAATGGAAGATTGAGATGTCAAGAAAATAGATGATTTTAGGAACTTTGACAAGTTTAATAACATTATTTATTGAATATCATTTGTGAATGTTACTCAGATGATAGAACTTCTCTAGGTTTTGAGTTTGTTCTCATGTGAAAATTTTGACACAATTGATTTGGTATCTATTGATTTTTGAGGTGATATTCTTCATAATTGTTCTTCATTGTTCTACAGAATATTTTAAAAATAAATGTGTATTTTAAACTGTCTGCCTTTGGCTGAAATCTACATTTGTATAAGGAAATCAAATTTTTGTTTCATAAGGTAACTTCTAGGTTCTTCCAGCTTCTTCATTAAACTTTTTTTTTCAGAAATTACTTATTAGCAATGCCAATATTTATAATATTTTCCATTTCCTGTTTGTATATATAAGGTTAAAATTTTGAGAATTGGATGCATTGCTTTCTTTTCCACAGCAGTTATTCCTTCAATTTGACATTGATTTTGACCTTTGTCCTAAGAGGTTGATGATCTGCCTGCAATCTCATATTACTTCCACATCATTAGCCCATTATGTATTTCCTACTATTAAGACATACTGCATTTCTTTTTTTTTTTTTGGTGAAGTTTATGTTTATGTTTATGTTTGGTGAAGTTTATGTTGGCTATGTTTAGTACCTTATAACTCTGAGAATTCTCTGTTTCATTTAAAGTTCTATTCAAGTTCTAACCTTTCTCCATGAAACTCTTTCCAATCCTCCTGGCTCGTAGGGTCTTATCCTTTAAAATGCCTTTGTATTCATTTTACACATACCTATATATGAATATGTCCTCTCAAAAAGAATGTAAGTTTCTTGAACATGGGAAAAATTTAACTTCTGTTAAAAGTGTCTAGAACATAATAGTTATTTAATAATCACTAATTGGTTGATATATTGAACCTTACATTAGCTGCATCAATTTTTCATCACAAAAATGTCAGTCTCATCAATAATTGATATGTACTCATGGCCTATAATTTGAAGTACATTCTCCTTTAAAAAAAGTCGGAACAGATTGCCCACTTACATTTCAGCTAAATTTCTCTCATTTTCTATGATTCTCCAGAGGTTATTGGCCAAGGTCAATATTCATGAATTCTTATATCACCTCCATAGAGACTTCTATTGAGATGATAAACTCCCTGAAGGAATCTTGGTATTCTCTTGCTATAGTTAATTTATTCACAGATAATTATTATATATTATTGTTGTTACTTTGCATTACTGCATATAATTCTTTTCAGGTTTTTCTGTGATCAACAGTTATTTCATTAGAATAATATACCATAATTTGTTCAGTCCTTCCCCCATTGATGGACATCTCTTCAGTTTCTTTACCACCACAAAAAAAGAGCTACTATAAATATTTTTGTACAGGTATGTTCTTTCCACCTATCTATAATGCTTCTGAAAAAATCCTACTAGGTTTAGTTGTTACTAAAAAGGTGTCCCAAGCTTTTATGAAGATTAAAATTGTGATACCATCTTGTACCTCACAGAGGATATGATCCCCCTAATTAGAACCAAAGAAGCTATTTCCACCCAGTTGGACTCCTCTTGCCAGTCAGAGTACTAATTTAACCCAACTAAACTTTCTTTCACCTGTACCCAAGTGGCAAAATGGATTGTCCTATCTCAGAGCAAGAGTTTTGACTTTGCTCATCAAAATGAACATATACCTGATTCCCCCAAGTTAGGTGTCCAGCCTCCCACAAGCGTATCTGACAAACCACAGATACTCCCTCATTTTTGATGGTTCTGATCCAGATATTATCATGGGACTATCTATTTCTTCTATTTCTCAACTTAGGTTCCTGCCTTTAAAATCTATTCTGTGTATGCCAGCATGCCAAATTTAGTAAGGAATCTTTCTCCCTGATTTACCTTGTTCCAGATCTTGATCTAAGTCAGAGGCAGAAGCAATGATTGTGCCCTTTGGAGAATAGAAATAGTGTCTGAAGGACACGTAGCATCCAGATGTGACTGGTCATTCAGTTCATCATTGGTAAAATGACAGTCATAGACATTTATGAACCCCCAAGCTTCCTCTCAATATGTGTAGAGAAGGACAACGTTTGGCTTTTGCAGACACTGAATAACAAAAGAGATAAAAACATAATGAGAAGGAATAGGACTTGTGTAACTACAGCTAATTATAGTCAAACCAACTTTTAACAGTAAGATTATAGAGAAGATAAAACAATGAATCTATAGTTAGGGCATTTTTAGATGACATCTGACCTCAGACACTTATTAGCTCTGTGGTCTGGGCACGTCATTTAAAGTTTACCTCAGTTTCTTTGTTTTGGTCGTGGCTTCTTTTTGCCTTGAGAAATGTCTCCAACAGATCTAAAGTATTAATTTTTACTAAAATGATTGTAATTTGAATTTGAATTTATGTAAAACTAAATTTTAAAATGTGTACTTTATCTGTTTCAATTTGCCATCTCATCATACTTTAGAAGATGGCCTCAAGAGTTTGCAAGATCAAAAGCTTAAAGGAATCTCAGAAATTATGTTATTTAACTCATTCATTTTACATTTGAAAAAAGTGAGTCTTTTTTCAAAGCTCTCCTAAGAATTAAATGGTAAAGCCATGATTTGAAGATGGTTCTATTGACTTAAAATTCAGTATTCCTTCCATGCGTCTCTCAATTTGATTGACTACTCACCAACCTTTGGGTGAGAAGCCCTTATAAACTCCAGTCAGTTCCGGGAACTGCAGATACTTTCTGATGCCAAATGGTCTCATTTATTTTTCTGACATGCAAGTGCCTTATAGAGGCAGTGACTTTGCCAATGAAAATCTAGATCCATTTAGACATTACAACGAGGCTCCAAGAATTCTAAAATATACTATAGTGGGACCAAGAAAAAACAGACCTAAAATGGTTACCATGAAATATATAACAACAAATCAACAACTTTATATACATCATTGTTCAACATATGTGGTGATAAATATATATATATATACATATATATATATACATATATATATACAGCAATCATATACACTTCAAAAATGTTAGGCAAAGAATATAGATTTATACATTTATATATATTTATATATTTATATATTCATGTATATTTAGATCATCTATTTATAGTTTTACTTCTATACATATACATAAATTTTCACATAGGTGTGTGAATATGCATATCTGTGTATGAATATATGTATCTCTTGCCCAATTTCATATACCTTTAGGGCTAGGAATTGAACCTGATTTCTCCATTCCAAATTTACTTTGTTTCTACTATACCACACTAATAGTCTGATTGTCTAATTAGTTCAATTGCTTTAAAGATGAAAATTGGTTGAGTTTTATATATATATATATATATATATATATATATGGACATGTATGTCTGTGTGTGTTTATAGATTTTTCAACTAATTTTCTTTTCTAAACAATGGACTTCTTTAAAAAGCAATGAATAACTATGAACATATATTTACATATACTTTTGTCATTGACTCTTTATGGCCTCATTTGGGCTTTTCTTGGTAAGCATACTGAAGTGGTTTGACATTTCCTTTTCAAGCTCATACTACAAATTAGAAAACTGAGGCAAACTGGCTAGTAAGCCTCTGAGGCCAGATTTGAACCAAGGAAAATGAGTCTTCTTGATTCCAGGCCTGATGTTATATTCACTACACCACCTCATTTCCCCATTGTAAGGGAAGATTTTACACAGAGTTGAAATGTAATGGTGAAGAAGTAAGAGTGACAGACAGGGCAGTTGGAATGTTGGAGACAGGGACTTCTGGGAAAATAACCAATGGAGGAGTTCAGTTCTGAATTTTAGTCTGAATGCAGCTCCCTTTCCTATCTCAGGATTTGAAATTGTAATAAAGTGGGTAAAAAGGTGAGAGATTTATGACAAAGGAAGAAAAGGTAGAAAAGGAATGGAGTCATCTCCCTCTAAGGCAGAGACAGAGAGAGGAGGTGGTGTTGATAAACCAAGGGATAGAAAGGAGGATGAGTCTGTCTTTTCCTCCTCAGCACTCTCCGGCACCCCCCCCCCCACCCTCCGCCCCCAATATGGCTGCCTTCAACTCTTAACTGTTGGGTTCTCTGAAGGATCTTGTTTGAAGAGGCTTGTGGTGATGAGCTCTTTCTTTCTGGGGAGAGAAATATCACTTCTCTCCCCTTCAGTCTCAAGCTTCCCTCTGATAAAGGTTTGAGCCAGTTTCTGGGTTCTATTAACTGAGTTTATTTGAGGGAAACAGAAAAGGAACAGGGCAGATGAAGGATAGGAATTGAGGTTCAAGAAGGAAGGAGGGAGAAAGAAGTCCCTATCTAACAACTACCCTTCCCCCCCAAGTTAAGCAAAATCCTGGTTCAGATGCTATTGATGTTCCTCCAGCAAGGGTTTAGGCTTTGTAAAAATTACCTAATCCACCACCATTCTCCACTCCTGTGGTGTTCCCTAATCTGGTATAGACCTCTGCTTTATCTGTGCCTTCATCTTACCAAAACAAGGTCAAGAGAAGCCATCAATCAGCTCTCTGTCTGGGAAAGGAGAAAGTACCCTTGGGCCTGTTAGCTCACTAGACATTCTGACTAACCATTTTACTATCATCCCAATCATCCCAGACGTTCTCCACCTTTCCTTTTAACACTGTGTATACACACACACACACACACACACACACACACACACACACACAACTATAAAATGTAATATTCATGTGCATATATGTTATATGTGTATTAGGCATATATATGCATTGTAATGGAGAAAAGGTTTTGTGGGGTGGTAAAAGAAACAGGATCTAGGAGAGACAGTATACATTAATGAATAAACACATCTTATCTCTAACATACACATGCACACATGTATGATTAATATATATAAATATCTGTCATCAGTTTTCAATAGTGGTGTATATATAATGACTAAGCAGTATTCTGGCCTTTAAAAATCCAACCATTCAACTCATGGTTCTCCTACTCATCATGAAAAAATTATTTCAGCTTTTTGGACCCAAGTTTTATCATTTATAATGTGTGAATTAAAATTCTCTTTAATAACTCTATCCCAGAAAGACAGCATAGGAATCAGAGTCACATACCTGTGGCCTGATGCCAGGAGGTGCAGGCCTAATGCAGGTGAAGGAAGGCCTGGTGTGACAGCCTGATGGAAGCCAGAAAGTATGAATCATGAAGTCTATTGACCATCTGAGGGATCTGGAAGGATCCCAGGAAGATGCTGAGAGGGAGGTTTGAAAAGCCAGTGTGGGAAGAAGTAGAGGCTCTCTTTGCTCCATCTTTCTGGCTGATTGACTCTCTAGCAATTCTGGTGTCTTTTTATCCTATCTCTTATCTGTGATAAGGTAAGCAAGAAGGGAACTGTGGCTGAAACCTGAGGCCAGATTTTTACCTTTCACTACAAATGCTGGGAATCTTATTTCTATCTTTCTTTCTCTTTACTAGCAAATGCTTATAAATCTATTAATAAGTCTCTAAGATTAATTTTTATTTATATTATAAGTTGAGAGGTTTGGACTTTATAATCCCTATTTCCCCTCCAGTTTTAAAGCTTATGATCTTTGTCAAGGTATTATGTGATAGTTTTTTTTTTTTTTTGACAAGAAGTAAATGAGCAGGAAAAGACATTAATAGAGACCATCAGGACTTGGACATGAAGATTCCTTATTTCCTAAATAGTAAAATTCATGGAAGCTAAAGAGACAGGTCTGGCCCCCAAAGTCCAATGGTTAAACCCAGATAGTTAATTTGGGGTGAGATAATTGTTAATTACTTATATTTTGAGTTGGTTTCAGGATCAAAAGTAAACAAAGTACATAGTATGTATTTTCTATCTCTTCAACTAAAGGATAACAGGACAAAAAGTCGAATAATGAATTGACTCCTTTGGTGTTTCCCTGTTTCTTTGCATTTTTGATCTCCTCACTATGAGGGCTTCCTGCAAAAGAATAGATTGAAATGTCACTATTGTTCCATAATACATGACAAACAGGATTATCACAGCAAACAACACTTCTTTCACTCTCTATCAGAAAGTCATCTAATAAAACATATATTGTTTTTAAAGACAAAAAGAAAGAAAAATAGAAAAAAAGAGCACATCTTTACAAACAACAAATTTTTACAATCTGAAGATCAATACATAAAAAAATTCTGAAAATTCATACATGTGAAACATTTTTATTCTTCCACTTGTACAAAGAAGTAGAGTGAGAATGTCACATATATATTTTTAGAGCAATTCTTGTTCTTTAAAATTCTCATAAAAATTATTTGTTTTCTAATTTAACTTTGTAATTTTTTCAATTGCAGGTAGAGAGAATTTTTGAAAATTGCTTTCTCAAATTTTGCAATTAAAATTCTTTATCTACATCCATTTCCACAGCCTTCATGATTATGCCAGTGGTTTCATGAAATATATATTTATATATTCCTCATGTCTTGGCAGTAGACACATTTAAAATATGCAATAAAAAACTCATGACAGAAACAAAGCAAAAGATGTCACGTTTTGATCTGCAATCAGATTCCAGTAGTTCCTTCTTCAGCTTTGGATATCAGTTTTTATCATGACTCTCTTGGGGCTATCTTGAAACTTCATTTTGTTGATAATAATTTACCTTATGTGATGAATGTGCAAATGTGTATTACATGATAGATTGCATAATCTATATCATATTACCTGCTATTTCACAAAGGAGGAAGATGAGGGAGATAATATAGGTCACAAAATGTCAGAAAAGTATAATTAAAAATTATATCTACATTTAAACTAGAAAATAAAAGTTTATACATTGTAGGTTACCATTTCATTCAATATTAGTATATATAAATCCCTTTGTTCTAGATTAAATTTGGTAATGCGTATTGAAATTATTATTGAGTCATTTCCTGACATGAAGTCATAGCATTGGTAAATAGGGCAGTATTGTACATGTTGACAAGAAGAATATGAGAAGCATCATCAAATCATAGTATTTTATTATTGGAAGAGACTTCATTGTCTTTGAGATAAAAATATATGAAACATATGAAAATATATAAAATATATGAAAAAATCTATGTAACAAATATTTTATATCCATAATCTCAACATGCATCAGATGTTAGTGCCATTTTCCCCACCTCTCCTATCCCTGCATTGTGGTCATATTTTCCAGCTCTAGCCTACTATATCATGCATCTCCCAATAGACTATCTTTCCCCAATTTGTTACTTTCTTTTTTTTTTTAAACCCTTGCCTTCTGTCTTTGGAGTCAATACCATGTATTGGCTCCAAGGCAGAAGAGTGGCAAGGGCTAGGCAATGGGGGTCAAGTGAGTTGCCCAGGGTCACACAACTGGGAAATGTCTGAGACTAGATTTGAACCTAGGACCTCCCGTCTCTAGGCCTAGCTCTCAATCCACTGAGCTACTCAGCTGCCCCCCAATTTGCTACTTTCAACTATCTGTTCTAGAAATCTTCCTCTCCTATCAAACTGTGTGTTCAGCCCTAAGGACTGCAGAACATCAAGTTTGTACTGGGACAGAGCCTCTACATTTATAATTGCAAGTTAGAATTTTTCTATTCTTGGAATATCAAATTGACTATTTCATTTTTTGAGAAATGTAAAACTAAACTGATTTTGCTTTTTGGTGGTGGTGTGGGGAAAGGATAGGAGCAGAATAAATAAAGACTGAAAATGTACAGTAATACCGTCATTGAACCCAGTGAATAGATGCTCAAAGGACTTAAAGCTCTTTAGCCTCTTGAATAAAATATTTCTTTTCATTGTATTTCAGATATTCTTATCCATCAAAAATCTCTGGTAGGCTCAAGGGTTGTGCATTGTACAATCAAAGAGTAAATAAAAACTTTAAGAAAAAAAAATCAATGAAGAGTTTAGAACTCAGTGTAGGATATGATTATACTATACTCTTCATTTTTTTTTGGTGAAAGAAAAAAACATTATTTTAAGAAAAGAACATGGAAATTGGAAATGTTTGTGTACTGAATATTGAATATGATTCAGGACTATGGTGTGCTTATAAGGAAAAAAATAAGATCATTAAGTAAACTTGGAAATGACTAGATAATAACTAACAGAAGTATATGCAGTATTTTGACAACTCATTTTATTGGAATGCACAGTATGAGGAAAACTCATTTCCAGAAGTAAATTAAGTTTCCTCTGATGCTTGCACATCAAATGTCCTTCAGATTTTTTTCCAGACACTTGTTTAGCATTTCTTCATCTTCTATAGGTCTCAACTACTACCTCTTTCAGCTGCTGCTACAAAAATCCCCAACTCTGTTTTTTATTGAATCAGTGGACAAAATTTTAATTTCTCCCATATTTCTCCAAATCATCTCTTTTTACTTAATATTGAAAATATACTTTCAATGATTTCTTCCTTTCCCTTCTATCTTCATTCTCAGCAGAAGCAAATTCCTGACATTTATACAATGTACACATCAGAAGTGACAGGCATAGAGTTAGGCTTTTTGTCAGGTTCCATTATCCTTTATTCTATGATTGACAATTAATAAAAGCTCATAAAATAACTAGTATGGATTCTGTTAGATATTCACATTTTAAAAATATTATTTATCATAAGAATATTGTTTCATAACTTAACATGTTGTAACATCAGTTCAGCAGCTGTTGAAGTTTAGCAAAGTAAACCTTTTTTATATGGGAAAAAGAACAAGATATTGCTGTCACATTGCTTGGAAATTACTGACAATCTTCTGAATTTCAATTCCTACAAAGAGAGGATGAAAATAATTCAGCTTAAGAAAATCGCCTATTTTAAAAAGATATAAGGTACATGATTTAACAGCAGTTTGATTTGTCATGCAGTATCATAACAATGCTAGATGAGCATCAAAGTTCAATGTTTCAAGCCAGTATGGTTGATTTTTTAAGGAGGCTTATATGTTTGGTTACAGGCAAACATGCATACAAATGTATATACATAGAAGCATGCATATATACATATATACGTGTGTATACTTGTGCCTGTGATCACACTTGCAAGCTTCCTAAAAAGTTAACTATTCTGATATATATGTAGGGAAATATATATACATATATATTTATATTTGCACACCTATGTGTATATAGAAAGCATTATATGCATATACATATAAGCACATACATACCTACTTAAAAGTATACATAAAAACTCAAATAGCTGTATCTCTATGGATAAATTTAAAGACAAATAAATAGAAGATATATACATATTTATATGCTCATAAATGTATGTATATGTACACACATTTATATAAAGCCTGAGGTACTGGAAAAACATTACTAGAAACTATAAGATTTACATTTGAGTTTGGATCTCAGTTGTCACTTAGGATGTTCTTGTGAGCAAATATAAGGGCACTCTGTTTAACTGTTTCTTCATTTGTAAAATAAAACTACTGATAGCTTTATGGTCTTGTGACTTCTGAACTACTGAAACATCTGATGATTCTGTGGACTCATTTATGTGTGTATCTCCATACAAAGAAATGTGCAGAAGGTAATGTATCCATGTCTGAATTCTGTAAATCTAGTCCATGTCCTCTTAGTTCATTACATTTGCAAAGGACTTTACTGTCTCCTGATTTTAAGAGGATATTAGTACAGCACTAGAGTGGCTAACCACCAGCTGGTTATATTTTTCCATGTGACCAATCCATCTTTTTTTTTCTTCTTGATTATTCAATTTTTTAAAGACAAGCTTTATTCTAATTCTTTTTTAATCTTTCTTATGCTTCTTTTCCCCTCTCTCCTCCTTCCCCTCTTCTTCTTCCTCAACCTCCTCCTCCTTCTCCTTCTTCTTCTTCTGCTGCTACTGCTACATGCTTTTCAAACACTCTTTATACCATTAAGTGCCTTTCCAGTTGAAGAATACCCCTTTTTAATTATTCAGAGACTGCAGTGTTCCAGAAACAATAACATTACCATAAGAATGATAGAATATTGGTGTCAAATATGGGCCCAACAATGACCTATGTTTTTTTCATCTGTAGTAAATCCTAGTTTAGTTCAAAGAGCCATATCACCAGAAGGTATATTGATGTTGTTTGAAAAAGAACAAGTAAATGATGAAGGTAGCTAGTCTGACGTGAAGGTGGAAGCAGCAATTAGGTCTTCTCAAAACATTTCTCATTACCCCCTAGTCATTTTCCTTCTTATAGGAAACCTATGAGGTTTTCAATCTGTGAGCTCTTACTAGGTGCCAGGTACACAGCCAAGCAACAGGCATACACATACAAACCTAACAGATGTCCCTACCCTTAAGGAATTTTTTTACCAATAGGGGAAAACATTTCATACAAGGAAGCTGAAAGAGGATACACATGGTAAACGAATCTTTAGAGGTAATGTGGTAGATTAAAGTCCTGTGGAAAATAGGGAGTTATGGTAGAGGCTGGGAAGAGTGAGAACTTGTAAACCAAGATGCAAGGCTGGGGACCTAGCTGTCAATCAGGAAGATGTTTCCAAAACGGAATGTACCCAGGAGTTGGCAGTTGAGCTGACTAGCGGGAGGGAACTGGACTTGTCAGGCATGTGAAACATGCAGGAGATATAATCAAGGTCATTTTAAGATTGTTGCATGGGAGGTAGACCACTCAGCTATATGCTTTTCCAGTGTATTCAGACTGATTATATCAACATGCCTCAGGACAAGGGGTACAAATATGCATTGGTTATAGTGGAGAGGCTGACTAGATGGGTTGAAGCATGTCCGTCCAAGAAAAGTGACACTGCTATGGTAGCGAGATTTCTATTAAAGGAGATTATACCAAGACATGACATTCCCAATACCATTGACTTGGACAAGGGGTCCCACTTCACTTCCCAGGTTCTACAAGAAATCTATAAGAACTTGAGGATTAAGTGTAATTATCATTCAATCTATCAGCCCCAGAGTTCCAGGCAGGTCGAACGGATGAACAAAGAGTTAAAAACACAAATAGGTAAACTCTGTTCAGAAACACATTTAAAATGGACAGATATTTTGTCTCTTGTTTTGTTCAACATTAAGACCAGGCCTAGGACTGACCTGCTCATATCACCTTTCGAAATGCTGTACGGTCAGCCTCTTTGGCATGGTAGGACAGTAAAGCCACCTTACTTGTCCATGTTAAGAGGGGAATGCGTTCTTCATGAATACTTGAAACAGATACAATGTAGGATTGAAGAACTAAGGAAACCGGGTTTGCTTGTGCAGAGAATACCACTAGATTTTTCATTGCACAAGATAAAGCCAGATGATAAGGTCTATGTCGAGAACTTTAATAGAGAATCTCCTACAGAACCAAAATGGATCAGACCTACTACGGTTTCATGGTTTCATGGTTTGCATGTGAAATTGCATCACACCCATTATATTGAGTAGCCCTAGGAAAATAATTGATAAGCAAATGCAGTCCCTACCGGAAACACAGGAAAGCACAGGAGTACTTGCCACCAGAATACAGTAGAGAGAGCCCTGCATATGTTAAAATAATGAAAGGATAGCACCCATGAAGATATACAGCCATTAGCGCAGAAAAAATAAGGAAAACTTGCATTTGAAATAGTAGCAGCCACAAAGAAACAAAGCCTCATTGTAAAATATAAAATAGTCTCTGCCTGAAATAGTAACAAAACAAAAAGAACTATCTCCAAGAACTACATACAATAACCATGCAAAAACTACGTACAGTAACCTTATGATAAACCTTCTTGATGAAGAAAAACAAATTGAAATCATTATTCTTACTAAAGTCTTTAAAACCTATGTGTAACGCTTATCTTCATGCATGAAGAAAAACACAAGTTGAGCTAACTTGCAAGCATGAAGAGGAACAAAGGCAAAGCTTACCCCCCAGGCATGAAGAAAATCACACATAAACTTACTTGCACACACATAAGATTGATAAATTCTACACTCACGAAGATTTCAACTCACTTCCATGCAAAAGTAACTTTTCACTCTTACTTGCACACACATGTGTAAATCTCACACACATGCATTGTTCGTGTGTTCCTGGGTTCCTGTTTATTGTAGCGGATCCTGATTTGAAGAACATGAGTCTTCAATCAAGTCTGGACGATGGCGAATGGCATACAGACCAGACAAAGGACCAGAGTGAAAGGAAGAGAATTTCTACAAGCAACATGAATGGACATGGAAGGACTTTGGAACTTTGTTTTTTGGAACTCTGGATTGTGAGGATGTGTAAGGAAACGTCGTACATGTAAACACCACATATATTTGCATACACATCCTACATAGAAAAGTAAGATATTCATGGATTGGCTAAGTATACAACATGCATGACAACATGGCACACTGATGAGAAAATTCAAAGTTTTCTTTCCTGTATGAATTTGCACAGAAATCTACAAGATGTACATATGTAAATCTGTACTAAGTTACTAACAAGCTAACTTTTTAGAATAAGTTTATTTACAATCTAACTACTAAAAGTAGTGATAGTCTAATGAATTTGTCCAAGGCTTAGGAAGTAGACAAATAGAAGCTTTGAAGTATAGTAGTTAGATTGCATTATGATTGTAGGCTAGCATTTGTTGGTGTTGAGAACTCTTTTTAGTGACTATATGGACATAGTGAAAAGATGTTTGCATTTACTATATGGAGTGACATTGTTGAAATGATTTGAATGTTGTTACTTGTTTTGTTATGGAAAACTATGTTCATGTAATTCCCCTACCTAAACCATTTTCCTATAACCCATTCTTAGCTTAGCATTTAGATAGATAGATCAGCTAAGATGAGTTAGGATTTTGTTATTTTTTGGGGGGGGCAAGAGTATATTTCAGATAGCAAAGAGTTAAAACATAGATAGATGAGAGTATTATAAGGTAAGTATTATGGAAAAATGCAAGTTGCATTTTTTTTCTAATAAAAGGGGGGATTGTGGTAGAGGCTAGGGAGAGAGAGAACTTGTAAACCTAGATGCAAGGCTGGAGACCTAGTTGTCAATCAGGAAGAAGTTTCCAAAACGGAATGTTCCCAGGAGTTGGCAGTTGGGCTGACTAGGGGGAGGAGACTGGACTTCGAGTCAGTCTCTCTGGAGGTTGAAAAACCTGACTGAAAAACTCTGGTGGGGCTGATTCGGTTTTGGGGTTTTCTGGCTTTGGACAGTTGAAGTTGACAAGAAGGAGAAACTTGGCTTTTGAGTTGGTGATCTATTTGAGAGTTGAGATGGCCAGGAGAAACTGAGTGACATTAAATTTTGTTTTCTCTTTTGAGAGAGTTGTCTCAGATTGAAGGACCCTTGGGGGGGAGGGACTTCAGAAATTAAGCTGAGAGACCTTGCTGATTTTGTGAAGAAGAAAGAAGATTTGAATAGCTGTTTTCCTCCATTTCCCCAAATGTTTTAGAGTCACAGTTTGTGACTGGATTATTTTCTCAATCCCTCATTTAGATTAGGGACATCCTCATTCCTCTTACCTCAGTTTCCCATCCTGTTATCCCAATAAACCCCTTGACTTGAAAGAGGAAAAGAAAAGCATATCTTTATAGTTCACTCAGGGGGGGAGGGAAGGATTGGGAGGAGAAGGTGGCAGGAAGAAGAAGGTTGAAGAAAGGAGGGAGTGAAGGGGGAAGGAGGTTTAGAAAGATATACTGATCCATCAGCCATCAGTAGGGGTCAGTAGGCAGACCCCGGAGCATTTTCCCAAAGCAGTTCCCCTGTGTACCAGCATCTCTGTGTATCAGCATCCCTCAGCATTTCTCATTCCTACCTCCATTACAAATAAACAGCCTCAGGTTCCCTTAGCAGCTCTCTCTAGTCACAAGCCAGAGAACAGCAGTCATTGCAGAAGAAACAGGTTTCCCCTCAGTTTACCTCTCTATTTCAATAAGAAATAGTTCTCCTCAGTTTATTTCTCTATTTCAGAGCGCAACCTAGAAAGGAAAGATACATGACTGAAGTGGCTACCCTTCTTAAATGGAGGGTCTCAGAAGAGCCATTCAACAAGCTATCCCGCCACAGGGGCAAGGGATGCTTCCGATGTGGGAAGTACAGTCCTGCAGCAAGTTTCTCCAGTAATGTAAAGAAATTATGGAGGGTAGCTTAGAGAGGAATGATAGAACACTAATAAGAACATGCATTAACATTTTAGATAGAGGAGCAAGCTGAGCTTCAGAGAGTTTAAGTTCTTTGCCATAGGTCACCTAAGAAGTTAATGATAGATCCTAAGAACTCACATGTCAGTCTCCTTACTTTTTCTATAATGGATTACCAGTTAAAGCACTGGTTCTAGATGAAATATATCCTAGGTCAGTGAAGGTGAACCTATGGCAGGGGTACCAAAGATAGCATGCAGACTTCTCTCTGTGGCATGTGGCTACCCTCCCCCTTCCTAGAATTCTTTGCTAGGAAGTCAGGGGGACTCAGGCAGAACTGGTCCTCTCCTGGATGCATCTCCATCACCCCCGGTTACATTTTTTTTACATCACTGGCCCTTCTGCCCAGCAACCCAATGGGATCACCCAACCAGTAAGGTAGGCAGCTTATAGGTGGCAGAACTGGAGAGTTGCAGAGTGGTCAAGACACACCCCTCCTATGTGGCAAAATTGGGACATTAAAACATTCCTGGTGGAGTTGTGAATTGATTCAACCATTCTGGATGGCAATTTGAAAATATGCCCAAAGGGTACTAAAAGACTATCTTTCCATTGATCCAGCCATAGAACTGCTGGGTTTATACTCCACAGAGATCATAGAGAAAAAGACCTGTACAAGAATATTCATAGCCACACTCTGTGGTGGCAAAAAATTGGGGAATGGCTGAACAAATTGTGGTATCTGTTGGTGATGGAATACTATTGAGCTCAAAGAAATAATGAAGTGGAAGAATTCCATGTGAACTGGAATGACCTCCAGGAATTGATGCAGAGTGAAAGGAGAAGAACCAGGAGAACATGGTACCCAGAGACTGATATACTGTGGTACAATCAAATGTAATGGACTTCTCTACTAGTAGTAATGCAATGATCCTGGATAATTCTGAGGGATTTATGAGAAAGAGTACTATCCACAACCAGATAAAGAACTGTGGGAATAGAAACAGAGAAGAAAAACAACTGCTTGATCACATGGGTTGATGGGGTCATGACTGGGGATGTAGACTAAATGATCACCTTAGTGCAAATATCAATAATAGGGAAATAGGTCTTGATCAATGACACAAGTAAAGCCCATTTGAATTGCACATTGGCTATGGGGGGGAGGGGAGAAGAGGGAAAGAACATGAATCATGTAATCATGAAAAAATATTCTAAATTAATTAAATAAAAAATTTCAATAAAAAACAACATAAAAAGACACTATCCTCCCTCTACACACATTGAGGACATTCCTTACTTCACTCACCCCTCAGCCCAGTAGACCAATGGGAGCACTTTCCCCTCCTATGGGTAGGGTAAAGGGGACCAGGGAATACCCAGCATTTTGTGGGGGAGGGACAGAGCATGGCACATAGTCTCTGGGGGGGGGATGGTATGGCATTCAGTCTGGGTAGTGGGGTGGGAGGGTGGGAGGTGGGACCTGGTACTCTCTCTCTAAAAGTTTCATCATCACTGTCCTAGATGATAATTGACATAATGGGCAAGTATAACTACTATGACTCATCACATCAAGTCCAAGGCTCTATTCTGCATCATCTGTACCCTTTCTCTTAGGATGAATTTAAAGTCTTCTATAACCCCCAACACTCTACATAAATACTAGCTATTATTATTATTGCTCACTATCATGCCAGTTTACTATGACTTAAATCATTACCTTTATTCAGGTGATTCTAAGATCTTCATATCCAATCTGAATCTCTCTCCTGAACTCTAGTACATTGCCAAATGTAAAATAGATATTGATGTCCTATAACCTTATGCAATTGAACGTTTTCCTTTTTTGGAAATTAAATATTTTAAAAGCATAATTCACCATTTCCCCCCTTAAATTGTCACATCTCCGAATGTCCCAGCTCTTGCTGATGTCACCATATTTCATGTGATTTGTATTCTTCCTTGATAATTCCCTCTACCCCTTCAACTAATATTCTATCAGATCTCAAGTTTTATTGAATTGTTCTTACCTGAAATAGTCTAATGATTCTTCTCTTTGATTAAGTCTCCCTTCTCCAATCTATCTTCCTAGTATTGGACCTCCAAAATCCTTCCCCCTGTACATACCAAAGTTAATCCACTCATGGTAAGAGCTCCCATCTTATAGCCCAGCATAATCAATTAATGACTGAGTGCTATCCAATTTGCTTCATTTGTTATATAGAATAATTAATCCTGGTCAGTAATATATATTCTGCCTTAACAGTTTCCAATGCTTACCACCTCTCTGTCCAGGCTATATTACTATTTATCTCCAGGTATTTACAGTAATATTCCTTTGCCTTGCTTTCCATCTTTTGCTATGGATATGGTGAATATCAACTGAATATCCTACATATTAGTTCACTATTTTTGTGACCCCTCCCAAAACAACAAATCCCTTCTCTGGTCACTACTTTCCTATATTTGTTATATTTCCTCACGTGGATTCAGCTGTTCCTGATTCTTGGCTGAGCTTTCCATCTACTTTACTACCAGCTGCCACAACTACTTTATTAAGCAATTATCATAAGCCAGTCAAATACAGAAGCATAATAGTCCCTGGCCTCAAACAACTTTCATTTTCAGAATTGAATACACAAACATAACTGTATAAAGATACACACAAATATTTTTATGCGTATGAAATATATGTGTTTGTGAGATATCTCTTTGTGTGTGTATCTCTCACACACAATGCTATACTGTGAAACTGTTAAGAATATTCCTGGAAACCTGATTTTGGCTTAGCAGCACCAGATGGTTCAAGCTGAACATTCACAATTCGGGGAAGCACATTTTAAGAATGATGTTGACAAGAGAAGAATATAGAACCTGTTCCTTGAAGACTGGTAGATGAAACCATAGAAGTTTACCATGAAGAATAATGGATTTAAAGGGGTTATAGTGAATTTCAACTATTGAAGGGATGTCATATGAAGCAGGAATGAAATGTTCAGCTTGATCTCTAAGAACCAAACTAGAATCAATGAATAGAATTTGCATGGAGGCAGATTTTGACTTGATTAAAAGGAAAAATAAATCTAAAAAATAGTAATGTATAAAAGCAGAAAGCTGACATGATTATTAAGCATTTCTCTTCACTACAGGTCTTCAGGAAGAGATTGATGACAGTTTGTAAGGTATATTTTAGAGATTATTTTTCAGTTAAAATTTGAAGTAGAAACTTTCAGGGGCCCCTTCCAGCTCTGAGATCCTGGGATTTTGTTATTTTTGCCAATTGGAGAGGCACAGCAAGACTTTTAATTTAGTTGATAATTTAGGGGATTGACGGCATAATATATAAAACAGTGTGCAATGATTTTGTATAAATAGAAGATAAGTGCTTTAGAAACAGCACTGAATTGGTACTGATTAGTGCAATACTCTCCATAAGCTAAGACAGTGTGTTCTCCATAACACATATACCAGAAGTATAATATCCTCTTTTCTACGTACCTTCCATTCCTAATTTCATACGGAACTCTTGGAATATAGCAATAAAAAGTTTTGAGAATTCTGTGCACCATTTTACAGCCCAGAACACTCTAAAATATAGGGCTATAACATTTTACAACCTTTCTTATTGTAATACCATGTTATTTCTCCCATAATGGTGTTTGCAGCAAAACCTGAAGGAGGAAAGGTTTACTGAGCTATCTTCTCTGAAACAGATGAATATTTCTAATATTAAGCTTTTGTGTTCTATTCCCTTTTTGTTAGTTCCATTAATTGATAATATTCTTAATCATTTAGCATCAATTTCTACTATTATGGAAATTAAAGCATCTATTATTCACAAGATGCTAGAAAATGTGATAGCAGATTGACATTGTTCCCTGTTCCCTGAAACCAGGATAGAAGTAGTTTGGGAGAAAATAGTTAAAATATAGAGTGATCAAAGAAAGGCAGAGAAATCCCAACACATTAAATTGCTTGAATTATAGGTTGGCCACCTGAATTCCTAGCCTGTGGTTCAAAGTGCCTCTTTCTGGATAATTTCTTTTACCCCTACAATTGAGTCACTTTGATCAATCTAGCAACAAATCTTTTGTAAGCCCATTTCTCTCTATATATAGTGCATGCCATCAATTCTTTGAAGTTTATTCTTTCTTTATTTTGTATTTTCTCGTCACATATCCTTATCAGAATGCATTTCTTTATTCCTGCTCAATGCAAAATCCCTGGGGCAGAAGGTAGTATGGGGTAGTGGGTACAAAAGTCATCTTGAAGTCCAGAATATTACATACTTTCAAGATATTTCTTAGAAACATTTTCTGGTTCATGTATTTTTTCAAATATTCTGTCTTCACAGTTTTGTTTTGTTTCTGGCTCCCCCCCTCAGCATAAGCCTAGAAAAAAATGCCATTTGTTATTTAGAAAAACAAACAAACAAACAAACATGGGAATTATAGTCCCTTGATCCCATCCTCTCCTCCTCTTTTATAGTTTTAACTTACTGTTTAAATCACTAATATTTATCTATGAGAAGTACTAGAGTGAATATATGTATGTACGTATACTGAATATATGCAAAATATTACCGAAGGACAGTTTTTTAAAATATTTATGTTATTAAAAATAGAAAACCACACTGAACTATATTGACTTTTTTCATGTAGGTCTTTCCATGTTTTTATTTTTTTATTTAAATTAATTTATTTAGTCAATTTAGAACATTATTCCTTGGTTACAAGAATCACTTTATTTCCCTTCCCTCCCCCAGCCCTTCCTGTAGCTGATGTGTAATTTCATTGGGTATTACATGTGTTCTTGATCAAAACCTATTTCCATGTTGTTAGTCTTTGCATTAGGATGTTCATTTAGAGTCTATAACCCCAACCATATCCCCTTGACCAATGTATTGAAGCAGTTGTTTTTTTTCTTCTGTTTCTGCTCCCACAGTTTTTCCTCTGAATGTGGATAGTGTTTTTTCTTGTAGATTCCTCCAAGTTTTTCGAATCACTGCATTGCCACTAATGGAAAAGTTCATTACATTCAATTGTATCACAGTGTATTTATTGGTCTCTGTGTACAATGTTCTCCTGGTTCTGCTCCTCTCACTCTGCATCATTTCCTGGAGGTCATTCCAGTTCCCATAGAATTCCTCCAGATTATTATTCCTTTGAGCACAATAGTACTCCATCACCAACATATACAACAATTTGTTCAGCCATTCTCCAATTGGAGGGCATCCCCTCATTTTCCAATTTTTTGCCACCACAAAGAGTGCAGCTGTGAATATTCTTGTACAAGTCTTTTCCCTTATTATATCTTTGGGATATAAACCCAGCAGTGCTATGGCTGGATCAAAGGGCAGGCAGTCTTTTAGTGACCTTTGGGCATAAGAACTATATTGACTTTTGGACAAAAATATCACTTAAATTCTCAGTAATCTAAGCATTTTTTTGTAAAAGTATTAGCTACAGAAATGGTACTTTAAATTGGTGGAAGAATTGTCCCTGCCTGGGAATTCCCATGTCTAGTCACTATCTCTATATTAAGGAAATAAAATTGATGATAAAATATTAGGAAGGTTTCTGCATTTGAGTGTCACGAAAAGTACTTTTTTAAAGCTTTATTTTATTCTTATTCACATTTACTCAAAATAATGGTTCTGATATAATTATGTCTGCTCAGCAATAAAGAGATCTCATTGGGACCAGGAACACATATCAAATGTTATTAGAAACATGTTGATGTTAACTTTATATTTTTCCTTGTATCTCTTCATCATCAAAGAAATAAGCATACATTTTAATAAATTTCATAGTACATAGAAATAATAGATGGTGTAATATAGGAGCAGAATGGGGTCACTCACACTCTCCCTGATGAACTAGAGAGATGTGAAGGAGCTAAAGAATGGAGAGAGGGAAGAGATTGATCCTCCCTTCTCCTCCCCTTGGGGGAAGATAGTACAAACTCTCTTAAAGAGGGCCAGAAGTGTCTCCTCAGAGATTAGATTGACTGTGGAGGTTAGGCTGAAAGAGAAGGTCCTACAGAATAGACCCATTGCCTCCTCCTCTTGAGTTTTACTATTGCAGGAGAGCAGAATAATTCTCTGGCCCTTGGATTTCCCAATTTCCCAACTGCCCTTTTTCTCCCTTTGGACCAGAGTCAATCTACAGCCTGGTTTGGAGCTGATTATTCTCTTTGAGGAGAAAGGGTAACATTCCCTCCCAAGTCTCAGTCCTCTTCAATAATGTTAGAAAGTACTTCTGATCTAAAAAGTAACTCTTTATGCTAGGGGACACACAAGGCAGGGAGAATGGGGATGTTGAATGAGGAAAGTGGGATATGGGAGTCTCTATAAGCTAAAAACTGACCTCCCCCCAAGATCCTGAGGTTTCAGGATGTCCATTTGACCCTCTTTTGTGTCAGTTGTGGGACTGTCCTTTCTCTTGAGCTATCTAGTTGTAAGATGAAGTCCAAGGACAGTTTTTGAGGATAGAGAGGATCTTCTTTAGTAGATGGCTTTTCCCAAAAGTCCCAATCTACTTTTATATTCTTCAGCAGGAACCAAAAGAATTTTAGGTTCACTAGAAGGTGATCAATGTCCAGAGAAGCTATCTGTATCAGGGGGTTCCTCTTGGACCATCCACTCCAGGTAGGGTTCTGAAGAAGATATGAAGAAGTGAAGTAATTGTTTTTGAATCTTCAAAGCTCATCTGTTCTTTTGATGGAATCTTGGGTCTTCCTTGCCCCTCCCCCATTTGGTTTGCTCCTTGGTCATGCTGGATCTGATTTCTTTCTACCACATGCAGGGGCCCCCTCCCCCCCAGCCATATTTCCAGCTCCCACCACACTTCTGGAAAGGGCATCTCTTTAATTGGTGGTCAGTGAGAGGAGCACTGTATGTGGAGGCACTGCAAAGTGCAGTGTCACTCACGTACAGTATTATCTCCAGTTACATAATCCTTTGTGTGGCTCCTTGTTCTGAGAGTAACTGAATGAGAACAAGGTGCTGTGCAAAGGATTATGTGGCTGCACAATGGAAGACATCAGCATGGTGAGCAGTGATCTGGGGGAGGGGATTCCTCACTGTGTATACTGCTGCCTAGTATAGTGGTGGTGTTGATAGGCCTGTGCAAGCTGTGGCAGGCCTATCACAGCCAGCACTGTCGCCTCAGCTATCCCAGACAGTGGTATACAGATTTGTTCATATTTTTTTTTATAATATGGCCCTCCAATGGTCTGAGGGATAGTGAACTGACCCCTGTGTAAAAAGTTGTGGGGATCCTTGTATTTTATATATATACATATATGTATGTGTACAGATGTGTATATTCTTTTGGAGTGGTCAAATTATATTATCTTACTTCCCTTTACCTAAATAAAATTGCCCAGAAAAACATGGACATTTTCATGAAACACAATGAATATATGATTTCACCAATATGGTTTTTTAATCCTTTGGCAAAGAGGGTAGGAAGATTTTTAAAAGTTTTTTTGATAGGCTACAACCTTTGATATAACTTTTCCTGGTTACTTTCTTGTTTTTAATATTGCATCAAGCATAAAATAGGGATACATGCTCATTATAGCTATGTCATTATTATAGATGATAAATTCCAAATGAAGAGTCATTTGAGTAAAAGAGTAAATGAGCTCATCTAGGTCCTCATGTGTGTAGATGAACTTATGCTTATTTTGTTAAGATGCTGAATACTCCAAAGCCTACAAAATGAGATCCATAATAACTTCAAAGCATTCAATCTAACTATTTAGAAAGGGGAAAAATGGATGAAGGATGACTACTGAATGACTACAGCATCAATATTCTCCCAGCATTTCAAAATGGCTAAAAATAACTGACTATCACAATGTCTTCAGAAACTGATTTGAAGATCATTAAACATATTATGGAGAGGTGCTTGTTAGGAATAGGTAAATTGGAGCATTTTCTAAATAATGAATTATTTGAATGAATCAAGATAAAAGGCATCATCAAGGATATATATAATGAGAAAAAGAAGTAGATCAGTGATGAATCCAGAGGATGTGGTAAGAAAAGTACACTGTATTGGCACTCACATAATACCAGGAAAAGTAGAAGAAAGTCTATATTCAATTATCTAGTCTTTTAAAGGAACACTTTCCTCAGATATGTTAGGATAGGATTATTTCATAGTAATGAACAAGAACCAAATAGGGTGAAAAGGCACGGATGGATTTTCCCTATTTCTAATCCTAAATTCCTTGCTGATTTCTAACCCCAACCATAGTGGTGAGATCAGAAATTCACAAACTCCACTGAAACACCTATATATAACCGTGTAATTCAGTTTGAGTAAGAAAACATAGGCTAACATCTCCCTCCTCCTTCTCTTCCCATCTGCCACCAAGAAAATGGAAGTTTCTTGAATTCAAGGAGCATGGCATTTTATATTCATGTGTCTCTAGAGACACTCACACTAGTACATGATCTATATTCAATAAATGTCTGTTGAATTGAATTGAAAACAAATTATAAACATTAAAATGTATTTTTGTATTATTTATATATAAAAAATTTCTGTCATAATAATGAATATTAGGTAAATTACATATATATTAGTTGCATAATAATAAATGCAAATATTGTACTTAATAGCGAGACATGTATTAGAAAATGAGAGCTGAAATTTGAAAACATTTAATACTCACTGTTATGCTGAGTCAGAAACTGGAGAACAAATTAAGGGGAGGGGAAGTGAGAGAGAAGCAGAATATACCTTCACACATATGCTCAGAAGCTATCACCACGTAATACTCTGCAATACCCTAGCAAATCCAATATATTATTGAGGTCTCATAAACTTTATAACATTGGAAATCAGTGATAGGGAAGATTTGATTAGGGACAGGAGAGTAATGCAGTCCTCTGTAATAGCTTAACATTTATGTAATACATGGCTAAATCTCTATCAGAGCTGTGTATTTGACCAATTTATTTAATAGAATGGAGTTTGGAGGGATAACACTACTTGATGATGAAGCAGAGCGTTGCTTTCCCATTAATGTGACAAACCACTTTGAAATATTTTGAAGATAGCAATGTTAGGTTGCCATGTCCTATGTTTCCTCATTCTTCATCCTATTTGACTATGATGGGTGGATTTAGATGTTGTGGTAGTTATGATATACAAAGTGGACATGAGAGAAAGTATCATTTAGGAGACAAGATGATATGAAATTCCACTTCAGACACTGAATATATATATGATCTGAGAAAAATAATTTCATTTCTTTGTCTTAGATTCTTCATTTTTAAAATGAAAGGATTGGACTGAGTATCATTTCTATATTTGCATGATGACTAGTACAGATATGTTTGCCTATTCATATGTATTATGGTATTATGGAATGGAGTGTATATGAACAAATGGCTAAAACAAGAAACATTTGAATTGGAGGGGAGGGATGATGCTGATTCCATTGGGATTCCTTGGAATATTTAGAAGTATGGAATAAGTTAAAAGTATTGGGAAACTTTGTTCTAAAGGATAGCAATCCAGTACAATCATAGAATAATATTTAAGCCTAGGGAACACTTCAAAAGTCATCTCTTCTAACTTCTTTTGCTGATGAAGAAACTTAGGTTATGGCAATTTAAATGACTGGACTAGAGTCATAGAGATTCCAAGTGCCAGATGCAAGATTTTAAGACATATTCTCTGACTCCTGGACTAGTACTTATTCCACTCTTCTACTTAGCTCTACTGAGAAAAATATATATTTTAGGGGTTACATGGGCCCTGTGTAAAGGAGATAGAATTCCTCTCTATCACTATCATGTAAGGATATTAAAGGCTCAGATGTCCAAAGCAAGTAGTTACACACTGTTGGAAGATCCTTATGGTATAAAATCCTCAAATCTGTAATTAAGCTGAATGAGTTATGAAGTACTTTTGCTAGAATCTTTGAGCTATTTACCATGTAGCATACCTTTTTCAAACAAATTACTGCAAATGGATGTTTGTTCTCATCTGTTGTTGAGGGAGAAATGGAACTGAAGGGTTTAGTCAGTGCACGTATAAAGGTAGTTAATGGGGGCGTGTGGTGAAAATAGAAATATAGATTCAAGTCTGAGTTATTCACAGTGACTCAAATAACATTCATAAACCTTTCATGGGAATATTAGACTTGAATTAGTTGCTGAATACACCATATTTATAAATGACCTCTTGGCCGAATCATTATTAAATCCTAAATAGACAATTTCAGTAAAAAAACATATTCTATACTCACAAAATTCTTTTAAAAAACAGCTGTGACATGATTTAAAGGCTATAAATGGATTTTTTCTTTTTCTTTCTTTTTTGAGAAAAGAAAAATCAGAAAAATATTTATTATTAGTGAGAAAAAAAAGAATTGAATGAAGATAAACAATTTCTGAATTTTATAGATAGGATACAAACAGAACAGAAATTCAGCAAAAGTAAAGGGTTTTTGCTTCCTAGAAAATGAACTCAAGAGTTTTCACTTCCCCTTTTGATCCATAACACAGCAAGTTAAATTACTACACACCATGAGAAAAGATTATTTTCATAAAATAAAAAAAGTAGCTTTAATTAGCTGGAATAAGTGAAAGACACGAGGAAGGAGAAGATCCACTAGATTGGAAGATGGGACTGGAAATAAAGTAGTATTAGAGACTTTGAGTGAGAATGTAGCAGACATTGCCAGTAATTTTTACAGGATCATCAGTAGGGATGTACTGTTAAACATTTAACAAATATCACTCTGGGGGAGAGGTGCTTAAGTTTAATCTCCATTATTAACTTTTTCTCCATCATTTTCTTAGATAGACACAATAAGATATCAAGGTCTAGTTGTAAATGTTCACACTGAAAAGTTAACAATTTGTTCATGCAAGTTGGTCTAAGCTGGCTCTTGCACATCTTTGAACAAAAGACTTTCTCCTACTCTGAGATTAGTGGCTTCTGAGCTGCTCTTTCTAGAAAGCAAGAAAATCATATGAGGCTTTTGTGCATCAAACAATTTAATACAAGGAAAATATGATTATCTGGATAGCTTTTCTTGGGTCAGAGTTAATTAACATGTGTATATATATATATACATATATATGTATATATACATTTATTTAGTACAGTGCCAGGTACTGTATTAAATAGTGGGGACAAAAAAGGAAAAAGACAGTTCCTGCCATCAAAAAACTCAGAATCCAATGGGGAAAGACAATGAAATGAAAGTAGAAAGGAAGGGAGAGGGAAGATAGAACATGGAGGCTTGATGAAGTCCTGCAGCCCCAGTAGGAAATGATATCAAGAAGTATATATACAGAGTTGAATTCATCTTACTGAATTATGAGTTTGGGCAATTGTGAAATCTAGGATATTAACCTGGTCAGAAGCAATGAAATACTGTTTCTTGTTATATTTATGCCATTGCTTTGGGCAGGAAAACAAAATAGTAGCAAAAATAAGAGTTATATATAAAATATAGAGAAGATTTAAAAGAACAAAAAAAAAAACTTTAACCCCTGTCTTACTTTTCAGGTTGTATACTATACATTATGTATTATTGTCATTTTCCAAAGAAAAGATATGAATGGGCAATTTCTGATATTAATAAATATTGTACTTTATATTGTATTATCATGTTTATGTTACTAGGACATTTTCTCTAAAAATATTATGCTATTTAGAGGTAATTTAATGTTTAGACTTAGGGACATTTTTAAAATTGCACATTTTTAATGATTGCATTTTTCAGTCATTCTATCTTGGAATAATGTAAACAGAAGAAAAATGGAATTCTTTCAACAACATAGAACAATTTTGTTGTTGGCTTTCCTGAGGAGAAAAAAAAATACAATGAGCAAAGAAGCTAGGATTCTGCTTTAGGAAACACAGACTTTGATGTTTGAAACAGATTTCCTTACTTTCCCTCTATATTATTTCAAAGGAAATAAAGAAAAAATATCTTTTTTTAAGTAATTCCTCCCATGTCCCAGTTCCAGGTTATATTCATTTGACTTGGAAAATCATTTGGGTCCTAAATAGATCAGAGGATACCATTTATCTTAATCACAATTCCTTTTATTTAAAAAAAAATATGCCTTTATAACGTGCCAACAATGATTTTCAAATATATTTATTGACTGCTGGAAGGTTAATCAAAATGGACAGATAATGTCTGCTTTTCTCCTGAAAAATAATGTGCTTTAATAACCAAGTGTAAAATAGATAACAAAGATTTTATGACTTCTTGGTTTATTAGACTTAATTAAAAAACAACAACAACAAACTCATCTTCCATCTTAAAATCAATAGTGTGTAGTAGTTCCAAGGCAGAAAGGACTAAGCAATGAGGTTTAAATGACTTGTCTTGGGTCACAGAACTAGGAAGTATATGAATCCGCATTTGAACCCAGCACCTCCCATCTCTACAGCTCACTCACAATATGCTTAACTACCTAGCTGCATCCATTTTTTTTCTTGCAAACCTTGTTTCAATCTTTATGGAGAATTACTTTTGCCTTCTTATTTCCTTTGACAACTAAGAAGTTTTGTTGCATTTGAAGGCTTATGTGAATAAATCAGTTCTTTGTAACCAAATTTATAGGCATTAGGAATGGGTCCTTTAGTTTGTTCTTTTGATGGTAGGCTAAACTTGATTTGCCCACTTGCCAAAATGGATTAATAAAAAAGCAAATACTAAGTGCTGATTATGTGGCAAGCACTGTATTAAAAGGCTAGGGTTATAGATCGATAAGTGAGATAGACATTCCTTGCTCTTGTGAAGATTGGATTTAGCTATCCTGATTGTAACCATGAAGATACTTAGCTCTTCTTTTATTGGGAAGATTAAATTATAATCCACAATCTATTTTTAGATTTTAATCCCCAAAAGGTGATAACTCAGTATATGAAGTATATCTACCCATTTTAACTACAAAAAGTTAAGTAACTATAAAAGGTGAACTAACCAAAAAAAAGGTATTAAATAACTACAAAAGGTGAACTAATCAAAAAAGTTGTTAAGTAACCCAAAAGGTATAATCTAACCAAAGAAGGTGTGAACTAAAGAATGAGCAGTCCTGGAGAGGAGAATCTGCTGTGATTGGTAGACTTGAAATTTAGGGGAGGTGATGCAAGAGAAAAAGATCTTTAAAAAGAGAATGAAAGGCCTGAAGAAAAGATTCAGAAGAATATATTTGATTCGAGATTCAAGTTGGATGGAGGATTCTCTGACTCGGAGTTAGACTTGAGGAACTGGACCCCTGGAGGAACTTGTACAGGAGACCTCAGACTGCCTTTCCTTTTAGATTGTCACTTTTGGTGAGTGAAAGTCTGACTTAGTGACCCCTCTTTTCTGGAGCCCTGAAACCTCCAGGAAAGGCCCATCATCTAGAGACTCTCTTCCTCTGACTGGGGCTTAGAATTTCTAACTGGTGTCAGAGGAAGCCAAAGTGCTCTCTCTCTCTCTCTCTCTCTCTCTCTCTCTCTCTCTCTCTCTCTCTCTCTCTCTCTCTCTCTCTCTCTCTCTCTCTCTCTCTCTCCCCCTTTTTCTTTCTTCCTTAATATCTTCCCTCTATTGTAAATAAACTACCATAAATTGCATTTACTTTAGTAATTCATTTTGGGATTTAGAAATTAAATCCCTGGTGACCACCTATATAAATATTCAGAGTTCAACAACACATAAATTTAACACTCTAAAAGAGATATTAATGAATTGGTTCCACCTGTTATAGGAAAAAGGAAAAGTCAAGTGATAGCTTCCATTTGATCATCAGTGTGCCTCTAATTTCATATTGTATTTGCCTCCACTCTGATGTTCAGTTTCCTTTGGAAAATACAGAGGTGTCCTCCACTCAGTGATTAACATTCTCATATTAGTCATAACTTTCACATTCCAGAGATACTAAACCCTTGTAAGTCATAATTCAAACCCATTCTACACCCTACAAACCTTTATTATTTATTCCCATCTCTCAACACTACCACCCAAAGTTACAATCATATGCCACTTTCTTTCAGTGGAATGTCTGTTTCATACACAACAGACTTCCCTTTATGTTAAATATTTTCTTCTCCTGTACCTTCTATCTGTTGGCTATTGTCGAAACCTGGATACCTGTAATGATGGTCTGACTGAAACCTTTTCCAGTACTGACTAAACATTTACTCATTTCCTTTGGCTCACTAAGCAAGAGAGTTAAAATGCTCCTAGCTCTCTATCGGCAGTTCCAAGTTCTCCTTATACCTCCATCATTTAAAAACAGTTCTTTAAGGTTCATTCTGTGAGGGGGGAATATGGATTTATTCCAAAGTGATTTAGTTACAACTTATTTACAAAATATAGAAGAGTGAAGTTAGAAAATCAGAGAGAGGATAAGGTAAGATATCTAGCCCAAACATATAGTAATTTACTCCCAGCCCCTGGCTCAAAACCAGAGCAGAGAGAGTAGGTCCTTAGCTGGCCTCAGCAAATCTGAGAACCTGGGGAAGTCTCTTCATAAAAATCCAGCAGTTAAGAGTCAGCTTTTTTCACTAACCACATGTCAATTCAAAGGAAGAGATTTTAGAACAGCCTCACCAGGAACAGGGTCTCAGGTCCAGTCAGCACATTTTCTCCTTCAGCCTCCACTTTTTAGAATGAAGAAGTGTCTCTCACAGGAAGTGACCTCTCCTTTTAAAGATGCTTCTTTTGTGTCACTTCCTGTGTCTTCCTCCACTTTTTACATGGACAAATCATAGTCTAAAATCTTGCTTAGGACTGCCCAGGAGGCAGGCAGTCAATTCTGATGCGTCACACATGTGGGTCACAGACCTCCCACTTAATGATTAAGTGGGTTGTTTACACTTTTGGTGATTAGATCTAAAAATGGGTAGATCTTCCCACTCAACTTTAAGTAAGGTGTTCTAAAAATAGGCAGGAGTTACAATTTAAATCTTCACAATCAGGAGAGAGTTAATTTTAATCTTCACAATGCCTAAACATATCTACCACCCAATCAAAATTCTGTTAGCAGACTATAACATTCTAATTACTGTGTTTCCTTTCTCAATGAGTTTTGTTCATAGGAAAAAAAAAACAATAACTAAAAGCAACCTTTTCTTTCCTCCCTTACATATCTGTCTCTCAGACACTCTAACCATGAAGTTCCTCAATCTCCATCCTACTTCAGTTCCACACATTATCTCAGTCTTCATCATCTCACAGCCACAAATATACCACTTTCAGATTTAAAACATTCCCTTTTTTAATCTTATTCAAATGATTGTCCATGTCTCCCTTTGCATTTCCTTACAAAATGCTACTCTTTATTTGCACCATGAATTCCAGTTATCCTTTGGTCTCTCAATTCTCTCAGAATATCTTTCCTAAAGTAAGACAGTAATTTTTTCCTCTTTTCTCCATATTGAAGCTTTGGTTAACTAATTCAACTCTCTATATTGTACTCTTTCTATTGAATTCCTGAAATCCTAAACATTTCTCTGATTAGCTTCCTAGTAAGATTCAGCCTTAGTTCACTCCCACAATTCATTGCTATTGCCCCTTCATAGATATTGTTGCATGAAGGCAGATAAAATCACACAACCATTTTGACTGGATCCACTACAAATCCATATTATTCTATTGTGGATCACAAATTGAGCACAATTATCTTCATGTTGGTGAGCTGAGTACACCCCCCTCCATCTTGTATTAAGCATTAGACACCATCATAGCAATCCTTACAAAAGAATATCATGTATTATAAAACATCTGTTCAGGGAGGCTTCAAAGAGTCCCTATTATTAGGAATTAGGCTGATTTTTTAGGTCAAACTAAATTATCTAATGGATCAGCTCTTGCAACATCCCCTTCTAAATTCCTTTTACCTGAAGCTGGCACCCTCTTTGTTATTTAAGCACATAGAAGCCTATTTAACTCACTCTGAGTAATTTCTGCTCAAGAATATAGGGTTCCTTTGCTAATGAACTTTAAAAATGCCAAGAACAATTATAATGCTGAAGGGTCTTATTCCTGCTTCATCCACTCTACCCCAAGTGGTCTTTCACTTCTGCTATGAAATTATTTTATACAAACTTTATCAACTCTCTGTCCTATTCTCAACAGTGGTTCTTCTAAA
This sequence comes from Monodelphis domestica, assembly GCF_027887165.1. NCBI lineage: Eukaryota > Metazoa > Chordata > Mammalia > Didelphimorphia > Didelphidae > Monodelphis > Monodelphis domestica. The sequence goes on along the minus strand of NC_077227.1, from coordinate 527,250,063 downwards.
TCTTTTTTATTCTTTCCTGATACTTCTGATGGCACCTCTTCTCCCATTCTCTTAGTTATGAATGCTATCTAATATTTTACAGAAAATTTCGGGTAATTCTCTATGAATTTCCCTCTTCTCTCATCTTCTCTGCCTCAAATCACATATATTTCTTCTGTCACTTTCTCATGTTTCACTCCTGCCTTATATAAGGAGTCAGCCTTCCTCCATACCAAGGCTAAACCTCTATCTGCTCAAGTAGTCCCATTCTTTTCCAATTCCTCCTAGATTCCCTTTCTGTCATTTCAATTCTTTCATTTATTTTCAATTTCTCTATGTCTAGTGGTTCATTCTCTATATATTCCCATAGCTTTCCCATTGTGAAAAACAAACAAAAAAAATCAAAACTGTCCTCATCATCTCATAACTGGATTATTGCAAAAACCTGCTAGTGTTTCTGTTTTACTTAAGTCTCTGCCCTTTCCAATCTATCCTCCACTTAGACACTACTGTGATTTTTCTAAAGCAGAGGTCTTATCATGTGTCACACATATCTGCACATGCTTACATGCAAATATTCATACACATGCAATGAATAGACATCCTACTCCAGTGGCTTCCTACTGCTTCTGGGATGAATACAAGACCCTCTGTTTGCTGTTCAAAGCCTTTTATAACCTAGCTGCCTCCTACCTTTACAACTTTCTTACACTTTGACACATACATTTTGATCCAGTGACACTATGCTTCTTGCTACCCCACTAACAAAACACTCCATTTCTTGACTCCAGGCATTTTCTCTGGTGGTCACTCATGCCTGAAATGCTCTTTCTATTCATCTCTACCTACTAGCTTCTTTGACTTCCTTTAAATCCCAACTAAAATTCCATATTTTACAGGAAGCTTTTCCTAACTTCTCTTAACTCCAATGCCTTTTCTTTCCTCTATTATTTATTGCCTCTTTTTGTATCTCCAACACTTAGCATAGTTCCTGAAACATAATGGGAGCTTAATAAACATTTGCTTATTTGACTGATTGATTGATTGTTAGTGTTAATAAAGAGGAGGACACAAAAAATTGCAAAAGACCTTGAATCTGTGACTTATGAACTTTTGGAACTGGTCAAGTTTAAAAAGCAAAAGAGAAGGTCCAAGTAATACTCTCTGTGATTAAATTTTTGAAGAGCTATCATGTGGAGGAAGAACTAATTTGTTCTATTTACTCCAGATTACAAAATTAGAAGCAGGGTTTGTAGTTGCAAAGAAGAAAATTTCAGATGGGAATTGGGAAAATCTTAAAATTTTGAGTAATCAAATAGTAGAAAAGCTTGCCTCAAAAATTTCCTCTCCTTAGGGATCTTCACATAGAGGCTTTACAACTACTTTTTGGTTTTGTTATTGTAGCGATTCCTTCATGTATAGGTTGGGTGAAGTGGTTGCCAAAGTACCTTCCAAATTCAAATTCTATAATTGTTCGGAGCTCACTTTCAAATTCAGGAAGATAACATTTGTATAAAGATTCTGATGGATGGCAGCAGAAAAATCCTAGGAGTTAGGTTACAAAAACATGTTATGTGTCTAGATACTATCAATAGGGCAGATGGCAAGTGTTCATATGAAAAGACATATAAGTCATATTACCGGAAATAGTTGTTGACTTATAGTTCATCCAAGAAGTATGGCCAATCATATCCTTGACTTGACTATGAAGAAAAAATAATGAGCTCATCAGTCAAAATACAGTAGAAGCTAACACTTTTCTAGGAGTTAGGAATTACTGAGTAATAGGGGTTAAGGCTATGAAGAGTAAAGTCCTAGTGCTTCACTAAGTATCTGCCTACTCTGGACTTCTGAATTAACCCAATAATCAAATAAAAAGAACTATATGTGAACTCTGATATCAATAGTTAGGTAATGAAGACTGAGGATTTTCAAGCTATCTAATTCTAGCCACTATCATTTTCTTACAAAAAAAATATTGAACTCCCAGGGAAGCCCACTAGCCACTAAATAATGTTGTTTCTCAAGGCAGACAATAGCCAAAACTAAATTAATAATCTATTTTTGTAGATCAAGGAGAAAATCTGGGTTTCTAGGTTCTACTGTGGACTAAAAGATGACCTTGAATAAATGAATTAATCTCTTTGTACCTTAGGTGTTTTCTTGATAAAATAAGGATAACGTTTGTTTATTTACTTATTTGGGTTTTTATAAGGATGAAGGAAATTCTGCACATTGTAAGTACTGAACCTCATAAAGTAAATATTATATTGATTCAAAAGTGTTTTGTTATCTCTATTAATAAAACAAACAAGAAATCTGTCTCAGACATCTCAAGCAAAGAGTCTGTGTTTTAACATAGTGGCTACTTACTTTACTATTTCTCTTTCTGGTACTTTAAAATAATTTTGTACATAATTCATGCTGCAGAGAAGAGTTAGGTTAAGAGAATGTGCTGAGTCATATGGGAATCCAGCCAAACACTCCACATTCTCCTCTGTCAAAAAGTGCTAAGATTTGTTAACAGCTCTGAAAGGTCAGGACCTAGGTTTTCCATATTATTGGGAAATATTCTGTCCATCAGCACAGTGGGCCATAACAATGTGTCCTGGGCCTGCTTTAGGTCAGAAACTGAAATTCAAGATGCCACTGATTTTATTCCTCTCATTTTATCTCTATCAAGTCCCATTGCTTCTTAAAGTTAAATCTGTGAGCTGCAGGTTTCTTTCTTTCTCTTTTTTTTGTTAATTTTATTTCACAGGGGAAAAATACTGAATGTTATAGATAAAGAGTTAAAATCTTAAATACCCAAAGACTTGAAATTAGACATCTGTTTAGTATTATGAAGAGCAAAGGGAGATGAATAATAAAACATTTCAGGGAACTGAGGATGCCCATTCTGAATGGCAAATTTCTGGAATTATTTTACCATTTCCCAATTATTTGTAAAATTATAGTATACCTAATCCAATTCAAGAGCAGCAGCAACAACAATAAAATCTCCCTAAAATATATCTATTAACATGTATAACATTCACAAAGTCCTCTAAGGATCCTTCATGCTAGTCCAAGTCACCTTTTTGATTTTGCATATTGTTGTTTCTAGCTTGGATCACCAAAAATAGTTATTGGGGGCAATATAATATTGCAAAATAGAAGTTACTATATGACTAATTAGATAAAGTGCTAGCCCTAGAGTCAGGAAGATCTAAGTTCAAATCCAGACTCAGAAACTCATTAGTTGTATGACCTTTTATAAGTCACTAAACTCTGTCTTAATTCTTCATCTGTAATATGAGCTGGAGAAAGAAATGTATATCTGTATATCTATATATCTGTATATCTGCCAAAAAATACAGTATATCTGCCAATAAAAATCCAAAGGAGGTGAAGAAGACTCAGGCATAACTGAAAATTAATAATCAATAAATATAGAAAATAAATGAGCAAACAAATACATAAATGGATCAATAAATAATTATAATGATGGATGTCTAGATGTATAAGTAAACAAAATTAAAAAATAAGGATTGATACTTGTTATCAGAATACATAGGTGCAAGAATAACCCCTCTACTATTTGCGCAATATTAAAAAATGTTAATAAGCCTGCTGAAAAAATACAAATCACTCAGTTTATACCATCTATTGAATCTACAACTATATCCTCCCCAAATGATTGAATGCTAATATGCTTTTCCTACCAAACAGCTAGGTGGCAGAGTAGATAGGGTGCTGGGCCCAGAGTCTGAAAGACAAGTTCAAATCTGATCTTAGATACAAATTGACTGTGTAACTCTAGACAAGTGACAACTCCTTTTACCTCAGTTTTCTCATTTGTAGAAGGAAATGGTAAACCACTCTAGTATCTTACCCAAGAAAATCTCCAATAGGGTGACAAAGAATTAGAACTAACTGAAATCAACAACAGCTCTTAAAAAATCCGAGTTCCTTAAATAATTATATTTTGAGAAAGAGGGAGTTATATAATGGGATCATTAGAATATAGACTATAGGAAATGTGTTAGTTAAGTAGTAAATTTATGTTTGTATGGGCAGAATCTGGATTGTGATTTTATTTGGAAATTTAACTTTCTTCTTATATATAGCCATTCAAGAACTGTCTTTTTAAAAAATTATCAAATATTTATTTTTCCTATTCCCACATCCCTTACTGAAAAAGAACCTCAATATAAGTTCTGCATAATAAGATTAAAACACAATCAAGCAAAATACATTCTTACATTAGTCACTTCTAAAAATAAGTTTCTGATTCTGCATAGTGATCCATCATCTCTCAAGCATGATAAGGGCATTACTTCTAGTTCTCCACAATCATGTCTGGTCATTCCTTTGATGAGAGTTCTTTAATTTTTTTCACAATTGCCCTTTTTAACAATATTGATGTTATTATATACATTGTTTCTTGGTTCTTTTTGCTTCAGTTGACATCAGTTCATAGGCCCTTCCATGTCACCCACAAAGAAATGGAATCAAGTGTAATCTTTTTTTTTTAATTTTAAAAATTTCATTTTATTGGCCCCCAATTACCTGTAAAGAGTTTCTAAATTTTTAAAAGAATTCTCTCCCTTCCTCTTTTATTCCCCTCTCCCCCAATAAGCTGGTAAGCAATCTGATATAGATTTTACATTACTATCATGTAAAACATTTTCCCCATATTAATTCGTTTGTTGAAGGAGATTAAAGAAAATTAAGGAAATGAAAAAAAGTTTACTTTGGTCTACATTCAGTACTCTCTTTGAAAGTAGATGGAATTATTATCATGAGTCCTTTGGGATACCTTTAGATCATTGTGTTGCTGAAAATAGATAAGTTATTCACAGTTGTTCATCATATTTAAAGTATTGTTTCATTTGGAGACAGTTCTTTTTTGGTTCTGCTTACTTAACTCTCCTTCAGTACATGTAAGTCTTCCTAGGTTTTCTGAGCTCCTTCAGCTTGTCATTTCTTACAACATAATAGTAGTCCATTACAACAGTATAACTTATTCAATCATTCAGCAATTGATGGGCATACCCTCAATTTCCCATTCTTTGCTTGCACAAAAAAGAACTGCTTTACATATTTTTATACATGTATGTCCATTCCCTTTTTTGTTTGTTTTCTGATCTCTTTGGAATACAAACCTAGTAATGGTATTGCTCTGTCCCAGTTGGTGGAGGTGGGAAAGAAGGAGTGAGAAGGAAGTAAATGAGTTTGCTGAGGAACTGGAGCCCTGTCAGTGTGATTATACCAAGGAGAGCATGGTCTCATTGTGGGGAGTTGGGGAAGTAGCATCCAGACTGGAGCTTGAACAAGGCATCAGGAATACATCAGACCATGGACTATAAAAAATAGGAATAGGGCCAGGGGAAAAAATACTGAAAACTAAGATAACATACTCAGACATTATAGGAACCCTGGGAAACAAGCAAAAACCTAATAATTAAGACTATTATTGTGGTCACTTAAAAAAAAAGATAGCTAATGGAGAAAAAACCCAAATACTGATAGCTACTGTCAGGACAGAGAACATCTTGACTCTGTTAAGGGTAATTTTACAACTCCAACTTGGAGAACAATGAAATAAAAACACCTTCAAAAACACCAAATAGACAGTTGAATGTGCACAAGCTCAAAAAAGCTTTTGGAAGAACTTAAAAAAAGATCTCAAAAACCAAATGAGATGTGGGGGAAATTAGAAATAATAAAAGCAATGAAGAAAATCAAGAAAATTAAGAAAGAAAGATAATCCAAATGGAAAAAGAGATCTAGTATCTCATGGAAGAAAATATTCTATTAAAAACTAGATTTAGACAAGGGGAAGCTAATGATCTCAAGAGAAAAGGAATTAACAAAGCAAAATAAAAATGAAAATATGAGAGAATATAAAACATCTTATCACAGTCAATTGATCTGGATAATAGATTAGGAAAGTCAATATAAAAATAATTGGTCTCCTGGGAAGTTAGGATAAAAAAAAATAGCTTATATACCTTACGAAAAGAAATCATCAAGGGAAACTGACCATAAATCCTAGAATCAGAAGGTAAAATAGAAATTGAAAGAATCTACCAATCACCATTTCAAAAAAGACCCAAAGAGGAAAACTAGAGGAATATCATTGCTAAGTTCCATACTTCCCAGGTTAAGGAAAATATATTACAAACATGGGAAAAAAACCCAATTTAAATACTATGGAGGTACAGTCAGAATAACTAAAGACTTAGAAGCTACAATATTAAAAGAAAATGGGAACACAACATTTCATAAAACAAAATAACTGGTTTTATAAGCAAGAAAAACATACCCACCGAAGATGAGCATTATTATAATTTTTTTTAAATGGATGTTAATGAACTAAAGGATATTAAGCTCTTCTTGGGGAAAATTCTAGAGCTCAGTAGAAAATTTTATCTATAAGAAACATTGCAGGTAATGATGAAAAATTAATCATAAGTGACTGAAAAGGTCAAAATGTTTGATTCTTATATTGGAAAATGTTATTACAAAATGCAAAATAGATAATTTAAATTACATTAAATTTAAAAGTTTTGCATAAGCAAATCCAATGCAGTCAAAATTAGAAGGGAAGCAACAAATTGGGAAATAATCTTTATAACAAAAACCTCTGACAAAGGTCTAATCACTCAAATTTATAAGGAACTAAATAATTGTATAAAAAATCGAGCCATTCTACAGTTGATAAATGGGCAAGGGACATGAATAGGCAATTTTCAGATAAATTAATCAAAACTAAAATCAAAAGCACATGAGAATATGTTCTAAATCTCATAATCACAGAAATGCAAATCAAAACAACTCTGAGGTATCATCTCACACCTAGCAAATAGGCTAACATGAAAGAAAAGAAAAGTAATAAATGTTTAAGGGAATGTGGCAAAACTGGGACATTAATACATTGCTGGTGGAGTTGTGAATTGATCCAACCATTCTGGAAGGCAATTTGGAACTATGCCCAAAGGGTGCTAAAAGACTGTTTACCCTTTGATCCATCCATAGCACTGCTTGGTTTGTACCCCAAAGAGATAATAAGGAAAAAGACTTGTACAAGGATATTCATAGCCACATTGTGGTGATAAAAAAAAATTGGAAAATAAGGGGATGTCCTGCAGTTGGGGAATGGCTGAACAAATTATTGTTTGGAACTATTAATGGAACTATTAATAATTTTACCAAAATATCAGGATAGAAAATAAACATTTTAATATATTACTAACAAAGTCCTATATTATGAGATATTTCATTTAAAATATCCACAGATAGAATAAGATACCTGGAAGTATACCTGCCAAAACATACCCAGGAAATATAGGAACATAGTTATAAAACAATTATTACACAAATAAAGTCATATCTAACTACTTGGAGAAATATTAATTGTTCACAGATAGGCAGAGCCAATATAAAAAAATATATAATTCAACCTAAACCTAAATGTACTTATTCCATACCATCCCAATTAAATTAACAAAAAAATTATTGTCAGAAAAATTAGCAAAATTCATTTCAAAGAATGAAAGATCAACAACATCAAAAGAATTAATGAAAAAGAATGTAAAGTAAGGAAGTCTAGCAGTATCATATTTTAAATTGTATTATAAAGCAATAATTATCAAAACTTTGTTACTGGTTAAGAAATAAAAAGGTAAACATGTGGAACAAAATAGAGATACTATAAACAACAGTAAAATATTGTATTCTTGTAATTGACAAAAGCATAAATGCAGGATTTGGGGATAAGAAATCAGAGTTTGGAAACAATTGCTGGGATAATTAGAAACTAGTTTGGTAGAAACTAGGTATACAAGAAATATCTTACACTATTCACTAAGGTAAGGTCAAAATGGATACATGATGTAGAGATGAAATATGCAATAAGTAAATTTGAAGTAGAAGAACTTACATATAGGAATTTATGAGTTAAAAGTGATAGAGAGCATTGTATAATGCAAAATAAGCAATTTTGAATAGATTTAATTGAAAAGTTTTGTATAAATAAAATGTTCCCAAGAGTAGAAGGGAAGCAGAAAATTTGAGGAAAACTTTATACACAAATTTTTTATTATATATTATATATTTTTTAGTCTCATATCTAAAATATATAGTGAACTTTGTCAGGCTTATAAGAATAAGAGCAATCCTCCAATTGATAAATGGGCAAAAGATATGAAGAGACAATTTTCTAATGAAGAAATCAAAGAAATGGAAACCAAAATAATTCTAGGATATCACTTCATGCCCACCAGACAACCTAAAATAACAAAACGGCAAAGTGACAAATGTTGGAGAGGATGTGGAGAAATAGATACTAATGGAGCTGTGAACTGATGCAACCATCTTGTGAAGCTATTTGGAATTATACCTAGAGGGTTATAAAACTGTTTATAACTTTAGACCCAGCAGTGCTATTGTTGAATCTGTTTCCCCAAGGCATTAGGGAAAGAGGAAAAGAATACATATGTTCCAAAATATTAAAGTAGTTTCTCTTTATGGTGGTAAAGAATTAGAAATTAAGGATATGTCCATCAATTGGGGAATGGTTAACCAAATTATATTATATAATTGTGTTGTAATACTACTGTGCCATAAGAAACCAGGAATAAACCAAATTAAAAAAACAAATAAACCTGGAAAGAACTATATGAGATAATGAACAGTGAATGAGTAGAACCAAGAGAATATTATATAAAACCAAAAGAATAAAGAAAAATAAATCACCTCCAGAAAGTGAACAGAAAGATAAAACATGAAAGGCAATTTATGTGAATATTTTTGGTCTCCATGGTGACATCCTATGTGACATAGAGAACGGGGAGGAGTCGTGACACTAGTAGAAAGGTTCTATTTTGTAGATATAAAAAATAAAGTTAAACATATAGGAGAATTATGATTTTGTTTGTGTAATTTCTTTTTTATATATAGAAATGCTTGTTTTGTTTGGATTTCTAAATGTTTAGAAAGCAAATAAATAAATGGGTTTTAGCAATAATACTAATCTCATATATTATTCACTTATTTGTGTAAAATGACTTAAATTGATTTAAAAAACAAAATAAAACTGCCCATCATAAACCAAGCAGGGCCTGACTGAACTCAGCTGTATTTGATCTTAAATCTTAGAAGAGAGGTAGTAGAAGTGAAGGAATGAGAAGGGATGGTGGAAACAGTTTTTTAATCATTATCATACTCTTCAAAAGAACAAAATTCTATCCACTGCTACACACAGAGAAGCTTGTGGTATGGGAAGATTCCAGCTCTTCTTTTATTCCATCCTTCAGAAGAAATGGAGTCAGGAGCAGCTGGGTCACTCAGTGGATTGAGAGCCAGTCCTAGAGACAGGAGGTCCTGGGTTCAAATTTGATCTCAGATACTTCTTAGCTGGGTGACCCTGGGCAAATCACTTAACCTCTATTGCCTAGTCCCTACTGCTCTTTTACCTTGGAAACAATACTCAGTATTCTTCTGGACTCAGGAGTCCAGAAGAGAGAGCTTTTTTCTGAAAACTTCTAAACCTCACCTTAAAAGAAAAGATAGAAAATAAAGGTCAAAGGTAAACACTTCAAAGAATCTTACTGAAACCACTTCTATTTATTTTCCAATCATATTCTGTTATATGGGCTCTTCTGAAAGTATGCAAAGTTGTACCAAACTCTCCCTCTCTACATGGCACAATTTCCAATTGAAGATCTCCCCTGAAATAAGCCTATTTGGAATGTGAGCATTAATTGAACAAGCTATCTTTCTGTCCAATTCATTTGTCTTCTTTAGAACTCTCATCATTGGATCAAAATAATCTTACTTCATTAGATAATGAGAATTCTGTTTTTGAGTTACATTGAGAAGCCTTTCTGTATTATCAAGATTTAGTTGGGAGAAGGGATAGGTCTTCTAGAATGCTTCTCTATGAAAATAGAAAGTAGCCAGAAAGATAGCAGAGCCTAATGGGACAACTATAAGGCCACATATATTATATTTCACCCATCCCTCAGAATTATTTGATATTCTTAAGGAGAATGAGAACATTTACTCTCACGCAATGGTTCAAGTTTTTGTTCACTGTGTCCTCCTAATATAAGGTTACCAAACATCACAGTTCCATTTAAACCTTTAACAGTAAGATGATCTTAATATTTACTTCAAAAGTATACCAAAAACAAACATAAAACCATTCCTCTACCTTTTGTTATATTTAAAATAGTTGAAGGCCTTAAATTGTTGTAGATAAAAGAGTGGGAGCCATAAACTGTAACATTTAAAATGACTGAGAGCCTTAAACTGTATTTGAAAGCCATAAACTGTTATAATTAAAATGGTTGAGGTTGTAAACTGTAGTGAGTTAAAATGGTGAAAGATATAAATTATGATAGATATAAGAGAGGGTGAGTAAATTTGACCGCAGAAAATATGTTTCACTACAGTGTCTTGGTTTAAATCAAATATAAGGTGGTTGCCAGGGAATATTCCCAATTATTCAATATACCCAAGTCAACTGGGTTTTATAGAGGTTTCAATTAATAATACAATGAGTAATTAAAGGAAAGAGAGAAAAAGGAAATAGGTATGAAGGGCCTTAAGTCAACATGGCCTAGACCTGAGTCTTAAGAGAGAGAGAGATCAGTCAGTGATCACTCACCACAAGATTTGTCTTAAGCAAGGATGTGTGGGGAACAGAGTCTCCCCAGAGGGAGTTCCAGCCAGAGTCAGCCTCCCAAGGGACTTCTTCTCAAGAGATCTTCAAAGGGCCTCCTCCAAAAGGATCTATCTCCAAGGATCCAAGGATCTATCTCCAATGATCCAAGGATCTCTTGCTCAAGAGATTCCTTTTCTTATATAGGGTTTTTTTCCTATGTCACCTCCCCTAAGTTCTTCCATCTACCAATCACTGTAGATGTTTTCTAAAAGACAACCCATCTGAATTCCAGCTAAGTCAACTAATCCCCTCAGTAAGTCTGAACCAGAGAAAACACAGCTGAGTTGACTAATCCCATCAAGAGAAAACCTGCCCAACCTTTATAGGTACAGAGCATCCCATTGTATCAATTCTAAAAACAGGCATGGCTCAAAGAACTCCCTGCCTCATCATAAGCATGGGTCCAAGTACTTTCATTGTTTAGCAAGGAGTTTTCTCCCCTAAAGCAGTCTTAAGTACGGGTGGAGTAGAGGTCCTCCCAGAGCAAGGAGTTTTCTCCCCTAAAGCAGTCTTAAGTACAGGTGGAGTAGAGGTCCTCCCATTTCTGATCCTGGCAAGTTCTCACATCAAAATGGGGAATGTTTCCAGTAGGGAATTTGTTCCAATTGAGAATTCCCCGATGGGGAAATTTTTAATATTCACAAATCTGAGAAATTTCAAGATTTACACTTTATACATAGAAAGGGGGTAGGATAATCCCAGCTGTACTCCCTCAATCTACGAAGAAGGGGATGAGGTTCACACCTTGCTTTGTTTCCTATATAGCACTAGCCCCACTAAAATTCCAAATTGAAAGCATCCCTTTGGGCTTGCACTCCAACTTTGTAAGGTTTGCCTGCTGAACTAGCTACAATATCCAATCTATAATCCTCACTCTGAGACACTGTGAAACTAGATTTGAAAAAAGGAAAATGAAACAGACAAAAATTTCCTGTCTGTTTCTTAGGGACACAGGACTTAAAAGAAGAATGAGGAGGATGCCCTTTCTCCTCATCCATCTTAGCACATGATGCCCATTTTTCAAGTGACAAAAACCTTCAACCCAAATGGACAAATGGAAATAGACAAAATTATGTAATAGTTTTAAATAGGCAGCATGTTCCAGTTATGCAGTAAATAGAAAGAAGCTACATCCACCCACCAGGTAGAGTAGATAAAACATTTTCTTTCAAAAGCTAACCCTGTCTCCTATATAGGGTGACTCCATCACAGGTGGCCTACCCATACACAAATAGAATGGGGTGTCACAACAATAAGATATCAGTAACTAAACATGGTACTCCCAGGAAAGCAAAGGCCTGAAGATAACCTATGTCATTTAAAATGTGAAAAATTGAAACTAGAGAATTTTATTAAAAGTTGCATCCTTTTTTCCTCCATTCAATTTTTAGAGAAAATATAAATGTGCTAAATAATAATTAACCACAATTGGCATGTATATTGCTTTTTAAAGTGTACAAATCACTTTACCTATGCTGAGTCATTTAGCATAATAAAAACTCAAGAAATGAGAGTGTATCCTTGATAAAATAAAAGGAAGCATAAATTCTCACATTCTAAATATTTTGATCTATAAGCCATAATTTTTCTTAGCATATTCCACCTCACCTGAAAAATGGGGATGAAAATGAATACTACCTCTTTCACAAGGTTTTATTTTTTGTTAAATCAGATTCAATAAGGAATATAAAGTATATTGTCTGGATTAAACATTATATAAATGTGTCCTATAGTGGGTAGTTTTGTTTGATCATTCAAACATATAATGAATTACTTGTCATCCAGTGATCTAAGTGCCAAGTGTTCTGGCATTCTTCTTACATTTTTCATTGTTCATAGGTCAAGGAGAACGTTAGAAAAGTCCCATTTGTAAAACAACTAGAATCCTTTACTTGCTAAATTTCCTCAGGGGGTTTACATGAAGATATTAGCAGTAATGCAGCTCTGTGTGGTATCTCAGCATGCTGGAATTGTCCGTTTGCTACCAAGCCATAGGAGGGATGCCTGATTTGGGGCTTCAAGCTGGCTCTGTTTAGCTGTCTGCTATTATGGGAGAAGTTAAATGCTGGAGTAGGAAGGCATGACACAGTGTAGACTCCAAAAGTTATATATGGAGTTAAGCATTTGTTGATCCATATGTTTTTAATTAGGATTTTTTTTTTTACAAGAACAGGAATCCTGCTCTTTGAGGAGTGTTCATGAAGATTATTTTTGATGTGACATTGGAAAAACCATAATACAGTAAATATGAAATGTAAAGCATTTTAGTTGATGTCTATCCTACATTCTTTTGCATATGCAGTGGTCAGCTACTGGGAGTATTTTTTTCTATATATATTCCTGCTGGGAGGGAAGAGAGGTTAGGGATATTTACATAGGCTGAAGAAAAATTCTGATTGGGGAATTTGCCTCTTAATCCTGAATATGAGCAAAATGAGAATCTAATGTGCATTAAACATTTATTCAATAATTTAAATAATCAAAAAGACTATAATTACTGTGTGTCAGACACTATACTAAGTGGTAGAACTACAAATAAGAAAACAGACATCTGAGCTCTCGAGATTAAATTCTGATTGGGGAAAATAACATATAAAAGAAAGCTTAAAAGGGGCAAGAGCAGGGATGAAGGTATATGGCAATTGGAGGAAGAAACCAGCTAGGACAAGAGTTTGCAGTCTAGACACTGAGCAAAATTCCAGGCTAAAGAGATTTCTTCAGCAATGGAAGGAAAGTCAAAAAATATAGCCCAGAGAGTTAATTAAGATTTAGATGGCCTATTTCTCCACCTTAAAATAAAGGTTCTACAGGAGAACATAATACACAGAGACCAATACATTGTGATATAAGATTTAAAGTAATGTCCCATTTCTCCAAGTATTATATTTTATAAAGTTTATTAATAATCACTTGAAGTAGAAGAAATAAAAGAACAAAATTAGAAAGCCTAAGCAAAAACCATGGGGGTAAAATTATCCTGCCTGACTCTCACACATCCTCCAAAACTGCCTTCCTGGGAGCAGAGAGGGAGAGGGAGCTACACAAAACTTATATCTTCCCTATGTTAGTATGTTAGCCTAAATATGCAAATGGGATGCTGAGTAAGAGAGTCCTGGGGAGCAAATTCTAATTACACAGTGGCACAATTGAATGTAATAGACTTTTCTACTAGCAGTAATACAATGATCCAGGACAATGCAGAGGAACTTGTGAGAAAGGTGCTATCCATATCCAGAGAAGGAACTTGGGAACAGAAATGCAAAAGAAAAACATATGATAGATCACATGGTTTGATGGGAATTTGACTGGGGTTTTGATGTTAAAAGCTCACTCTATTGCAAATATGAATAATATAGAAATGGGTTGTGAACAATGATACATGTATTACCCAGTGGAACTGCTTGCCAGTTCTGGGAGCAGGGGGGAAAGAGAGGTGGGAAAAATCATGAATCATGCAACTGTGGAAAAATATTCTAAATAAATTTTAAAAATAAAATAAAACAAAGGCTATAGGAACAACCATTAAAGGGTGGTAGAGTGTGGGAACAAGGGTACTTCTAATGTGTGAAATTCTGGTATAAAGAAAGCTGTTTCTGAGGCCTTATAAGAAACTCTAGAGTAGACAAGAGTAAAATCTGAAGAATAAACACTTTTTATCCTGTATGTACTACTATTGTACAAATACTGAAAGAGTTATAAATGAATTACTAAAATAAATAATCCCTCCAAGATCTTACAGTCAAGGGTTGGGAGGGAATAACCAAAAGTACTATTTTGATTTTTGTATTAATTGATTAATAGTGATTTATTAAGTATTTTTTATGTAGTAGGCATTAGGTGGTGTTAGAGAAACTAAATAAAATGGGCAAAACAATCCTTGTAACCAAAGAACTATCAGAGAGATAACATATACAAATCTATGTGCTCAAACATTGTATACAGTAACAGCAATAATTTATGATGATCAACTGTAGTTGACTTTATTATTAGTAGTACAAGAATTCAGTCTTACTCCAAAAGACTTGTGTCAAAAAAAGGCTCTCCTTTGCTATAGAAGGGACTGATGGTCTGAATATCGATTGAAGCATATCATTCTTCCCTTTTTTTCCTTCATGTTTTTTCTCTAGTGTAAGATATATATATATATGTATATATATATATATACATATATGTGTGTGTGTGTGTGTGTAAAAATACTTGTGTATAAATACTTGAACATGGAAAATGTAATTATATGATACATGTAAAACGCATTTTATATCACCTACCTTCTTGGGGAAAGGGGAGGGAGGGATTGAAATTTTTAAGAAAATAATTGATAAAAATTCCATTATCATGTAATCTGGATAAAAAGGAAAAGCAAAAACAAATATGTTTGCTGGAAAGGATGGTATAGAATGGGATTATTAGCACATACAGAGGTGTTTGCTCCTCATCAAAGAAACAGGCTACCTCATTTTATGAGACAGGGAATATAATAAGATAAAAGGGAAGTATGGCAGTCAAAGAACAATGAGGCAGCAGAAAGGGATAAGAGGGGAATGGCCTCTTGATTTCAGAGAATGGCTTTTTTTCCTTATATGTGAGACAGACCTTAAATGAGAGGATGGACTCAGAGCTATGGGAGGTTTGAGGAGTTGTGAAAAAGTCTGTGGTGAGTGCAGTAATGAATCAATTAGGAAGGTGTAAAAGAATCATCTTTCAGCAGTGAGGAACCCCCTCAACCCCAGGAGAGATTATATAAAATAATTTGAAAGCTGGCCTAGTCAGCAGTTTCCTGACAAGTCACCTAACTTGCTAGTGTCTCAGATAGTTCTTTAAGACTCTTAAATTGCAAGATAGTTGTTGAAGTTCTTTTGGCATAGTTTCTTCACTAGGATTTTCCTACACCAAAGAATCACATCATTCTCTACCCCCAAAGCAAACAAATAATAACAAATATATGTGAGGATGATATTAATTTGTTTTTTATTCCTTTCCAGGTTTTACTCCTAATTGTCTATCATACCACAAAGCTACCTCAGCCTGGAACTTCATTCTGCCCCTGAATATCTCATAATAAAAGGATATTCTTGTCCCTCTGACCTTTTTCCTCACATTGTTTGTTTCCTTTGAGATTTTCCATTCTAAGGAAAATACCCAGTGAAGCCATCTCTCTATTACTGACCAAGTTTCACTCCTCATTCTCTAATTTTTTTCTACCTTCTTTAGTTCTCCCCTCCCATTTCTGCTTTGTTGTTTTTATTATTTTTGCCTTACCCCATTAGAAAATAAGCTTCTTGAATGCATAGACTATCTTTCCTTCTGTTTCTATTTATATTTCTAGCTCTTAGCCCTGTGCCCATAACACAGTAATTGCTTATTAAATACAGTGATACTTCAGTTTTCATCGATAATCCATCCAAAAACAATCAGTAAAATCCAAAAACCAATGAAAACTGAGGCGATTATTTCATATGAATTGATGTAAATCCAATCAATTCATTCTATACACTCCAAGATATATAATAAAAACACATTTTATGGAGAATAGAGTGTTTAATATTAAAACAATAAGAAATTAATATAAAATGAATATCAAAGATTAATGTAAAAAAATGAACATTTAATGTGACATTTACTTTTCTGAAGACTCTTCTTGGAGAATGGAAGATGGCAAGGAGGAGAGAGATAGGTTATTAATTGGAAGGGGAATCCCCCTCCATAAGGACCTTAGTTATCAAGGCATTATTTGGAAAGATTTTGGAAAGAGGATGTCATGAAGAGGAGTTGTTACCTTGATTATGTCCCTCTTCTCAGCTGAGATACTATGGAAGGATTTCTACTTGACTGAGGTGAGATATCTAACTCCGGATGAGAGAGCTCTTTCAGGAATACATTCTCCTGCATATGCTTTATCTGATTTCCATTTGCATTGGAAAATATTGTTCCTCTCATCAATTTGACAATACATTCTTTTCCTTTTTGCCTATTGTTCAGACAATGAATCTTCATTCTTCACTCCTGCCAGAATAAAACCAGAATGATCATTCTTATTTTTTTCTTTCCAGAATCATCATTATACTCATTTATTTGTCACTATGACATCCTTCCTAAGGTGCTGGGTCACTCCTATGTTCCAAAGGAGCACTGTTTATACTTTGGAAGATAATTGATTACAGCAAGTTGATTAAGTATTTTTCCACAGCTTTGCCTACAAGTATTTTTATTACTCTTTGAACTTGTATTAAATAGATAGATGATAAAGAAATATCTATCTCTATAAGTAAGAGAAAGAACTAAAGTTCATGCAATTTCATTCCTTTATAATCCTATGCATTTTATTTTGTGCTTTTAGAAGAATTTTTCTATGATGGAGCTTCACAAGACTGCAAAGAGGTCCATGAGAAACAAACTTTAAGAAATCCTGATTCTGAGGTAGCTTTCTCATTGAAGAGAAATAGTAGAAACATCATACACAGATGTATATGATAAACAAGATAACATGAAAAAACTTTGCAAACCTTAAAACTCTAGAGGAGGAAGAGATGGAGTAGTAGTAAATCATTATTATTTACTTTTAAACCCCTATTGAGAAGCCAAAATTCTATTCTCAGGTATCCCCTTTTAATCAGTTGCTCATTTCCTAAATTGTTTTTTTTTAATTTTCTTTAATACATCCATTTGGGATATTTAACATGTTGGAACATATTATTCATTTCATTTTCTTTAACTTTATTTTAATTTATTCTCACCACATTCTTATAAGAAGTTATTGAGAGTATGACATAGAGAATGAAGTGATGGAATTTGTCAGGAAATTCTGAATTTAATTTCCACCTAT
This sequence comes from Monodelphis domestica, assembly GCF_027887165.1. Lineage (NCBI taxonomy): Eukaryota > Metazoa > Chordata > Mammalia > Didelphimorphia > Didelphidae > Monodelphis > Monodelphis domestica. The sequence goes on along the minus strand of NC_077227.1, from coordinate 527,232,547 downwards.
CTGACACTTAATAGATATGCAATCACAAGCAAGTCACTTCACTTTTCTAAATCTTTCCCCCCATATGTATTATGTAGGGATATCCATGAGGAGCAGGTATAATAAAACAGCCTGTGTCTCTAAGGCCTATAGTTTCTGTTTCAAGCCTTTTTAATTTTTGACAATACTTCTTAAATTCCTTAGGACAATATCATAGCCAAATAGAACAATAAAAGTCAGTAGTGCTACCCATTTTAGTAAATACTAATATTCAGGAAGAGCTTTAAACTTTTTTATTAGCTCTAAGCTTACAATAATGTCCATCATGGAGTTGTTAACTTTTACAAGTTACTAAAAAGAAGAAATAAGCAAAACGTGTGACTCAAGACCATATATCCTAAAGCTATAGAGTCACTGGTAAGCCATTTACAGGTGATTTGAAGTTGTAGTCAAATCAGGGAAGATTCTGGCCTCAAGACTGATGTTTTAAATATACCTTAACAATCTTGGAAACAAAAAATAGGGACATCAGGTAGAGATTCATGTAGATAATGGTGACTGAGTTGTGTTATAGAAGAAGAGAGAGGCTATGAGGTAGATATAAAGTGGGAGTAGATTACCAGTTTGGAGAATGGTCAGTGCAAATGTATGGTGATGGAAGGTTGAGTGTCATGCCTGAGGAAATTATGTATACATACATATATATGTATATACACATACACACACATATATACTTACAAATAACATATACAAATGTACTATATATGCATACATATAACATCAATAGTACATAACATATATAACTATAAACATGTACACAAGAAATCTATACATATTATATATATGTGTATATATATATATATATCATATTCATGATTATCTGATCTTTGAAATTCTTCCCATCTTGCAATGTACATTTAAGGATTAAAGGAATATAATATTTGATTCTGGAAGGGATTTTTAGGGATTATGGAGTCAATCTCCTTCATCAGAGGTAAGAAAGCAGAGATATAGAAAGGTAAGTTCTTCTGGCCAAAATTACCTACTGATTTGATAGGAGAACTGGAAATCAGATCCAGGTTTCCTGATTTCCAAGTACATTGCCTTTTTCACTGAGACTCTCCATAGATAGAAGTAATTCCTACCAATGATTCTCAAAACTCAGTAAAATATTTACATATTCTAGAATATATAATTCTGTATTTTCTCCCTTTCTTTTCTCCCTTTTACCTTTCCACATCCCTTCATTTAAAAATTGATATGAGGGATATAATCTTTATTTATAGCAAGAAAAATAAGCATGAATCAATCAATGGTAAACTACCATTTTATTTTATATTTTCAGTCAGATTATTATGCAGCAAAACAATATTTGTTCTATCTAAAATATGATTGCATATTCTGACTCAGTTAATACTCCCCTAGTGGAGAATCTGTCTCATTAGGGAACAAACAGTATTATCATTCCCTCAGTGCATCCATTTCCTGACACCATCCAACAAGAAAAGGATAAAAATAATCCAAGTTGGCACAAATGAAAACTTTAAAAATTGGAGTTCTCTCCAAAGTTCAGTGCCAATATTTTAGTGGTTTTGGCAATTTTTTTTTCAGGAAAATGTGACTCACTGAAGGGAAGCACAAAATTATCATGCTTGATGGTAGGAATAATTGCCAAAATGCAGCCAATAATTTAACTTCTTTCAGTATCTTTCCAAAGTGGAGTGAGTGAACTTTTGTCATAGGAACAAGAAAGTGTTTAGTTGCCCTATGTATTCTCTCTGATTCTGTACAACACAGCCTTAGAGTTGTAGAATTGCAAACTAAGGACATCAAACTCCTATTGCCTTCCCCCCTCACCCCTTAACAACTGGCTGAGACTACCAGGACTTTTCTTAGGTGCCCCAGGAAAATCATTAAATGTCATTGCAGTTGTGCCTCTGGATCCCTAAGAGCCAAAGACAAATTAACATATTAATACCAATGAGCCAAAAACCTGGTTTGGGTTTGGGAAGGGAAAGGGAGTGGTGCTGGGCATAGTCCAACAGGGTAGCTATTAATTTTAGTACAGCTAAAGACTAGGCTGTTTCAACCAGAACATTCCTTTGGTCATGATCCACCCTGCATTGTGTACCCACGATTGGCCATATTTTAAGCATGTGGGGTGGTGATCTGGGATCCTTGTTTTAGCAATTTCAATTTTACCTAAGTATTGAACCAACCCAATTCTCTTCCCTATAAAGGCTAAACAGGCTGTCATCATCTCATAGTGCAAAGTATTCCAACAGTTTTTAGAACATTTCCTCAGACTTTTCAAGGCTGTCTGTGAATGAATGAGCCACAAGGGATCCGAGATAAATTAAATAGGCAGGAAGGACACTGATGCACAAATCTAGGTTGATGCAGAGATATTATAAAAGGTTCGTGAATATACATGTATATACACATATATGTATGTATATATATATATATACATATATATATATATATATATATATGAAACCATGAATTGTTGGTTGTCTCTCGAACCGAGGATGACGATTATCTTTGTGCGCTTTTGTGCACAAAGACACCTGTGCATGAAGATTTAAGTTGAAAAGTCAATGCACAGAGACAGTCCCACTCTCTCGGCGTTGGAAGCCTGGGTCCATTGGCACGAAAAGTCGTTACACCTGGAGACTTCCTCAGCTGCATTGGATGGCCGTGAAACCATGAATAGCCAATTTATATCAATATATTTTAATTCATCAAGATTTTATCAAGCATTTCTTAAATACTAGGTACTATGCTTATTACTAGGTTCTATATTTTGATAATATGAAGGCAAAAATAAATTAGTCACTGTCTCAGGAGTTTGTATTCTCTTGAGGGGATACAACATATATTCTGATAGGGAAATACAAAAGGCTTAAAGAATAGGAAAATGGGATAAGCATTCATATAGTGCCTATCAAGTGCCAAGGACTGTGTTACATGCATTTAAAAATATTACTTCATTTGATCATTATAACAACTCTTTGAGGAAATAGGCAGAGGTTGACTTGCCCAGGGGCACATAGCTTGTAAATGTTTGAAGCCACATGGAATTCATATCTTCTGAATATAGGCCTGATGCTCTATCACATTATCTGCTTGCTTCTTTGTGGGGTGGAAAACATTGGTAACATCTGATGAGATTAGAAATCCTACTGGTAGGAAGTGATACTTGAACAGATCCTTAGAGGACCCTAGGAAATACAAGAAAGAAAGGTGAGTGGGAGTGCTCTATGCATAAAAACCTCCTACAAAGAAAATGAAATTAAAGATGAATTGATTTATACAGAAAATAAATAGTCCAGTTTGATTGGAACATTGAGTGAGAAGGTCAGGAAATATGTAATCATCCTGGAAATATAGGCAGCAGGGAAAGAACTGAATACAGATCAAAGCATACTATTTCCACTTTACTCATTTGATTTATGTATGTATGTGTATATGCATGTATACACATATATATTTATGTATATATTCATGTATGTATGTTCTTCCACAACATGAATAATATGGAAATAGTTTTTTTGTGATCACATATGTATAACCTATATCAGTGTTGGTGAAGTATTGACACATGTCCTAAGCTGGCCCAGGGAACTGCTTCCTTCCCCCTCTTCCTGAAGACCTAGGACACTTTTTGCATACCCTATCCCACTGTCCAGCAGCCCAAAGTGAGCACTTCCTCCCTCTGCTCTCTGGGGTAATTTGGGGGGGGGGGCAGTATGTGAAGGGGGGACTCACAGGCTGCTTGAAGTTGCAGTTTGGGCACGGGAACTTGAAAACTTTTGCCAATGCTGAACTATATCAAATTGTTTACTGTCTCAGGGAGATAGTCCTCATTCCACTCTGTTGTGATTCTGTTTTTATACAATAGCTAAAGTTCTGGGTCCAATTCACTTGCTAATACTTTGTAACTGTTCTGATCAACCTACCCTTATGCTGACCTCCGCTGAATCATCATGCCATGCAGAACATACATAGTAAAGGATTTACTTATGTCAATGGCACAAATTAAGTGACACTGGCTATGGAAGAGACCAAGTCACACTGGCCAATGTACTTGAGTCATTTGAGTCAACTACTGACATCACCTCTGTCAAAAATATTACATGAGGGATTGGCTTTCAAGGCAAGTTATCTTTGGTTGCTAACCAGAGTCTGGCTTTATTGTGACATCTGCCTTCTCTCAGTAAAGCTATCTCTTTTTGGTTTGGATACTTGATTTTTATTTTTGTGTCTGCTAAAATTTTTTACCATAGTCTCTCTGTTCCTTAAGGGAACTTTTAGTCTCTTCCTTATACTGTTCCCTTTCCCTCTTTTTTCTCTGTACATTAAGACGATTTTTACCCTTCTAGTTGGGTATGCTATTCTTTATTTAACCTATGTCTGATGAGAGTAGGGGTCTAATATCACCAATCCTCCACCCCTCTTCCCCTTCTCTGTGGCAGTTCTTCTATTCATTCCTATTTTCTCTGAGATAATTATTCTTCCTGGTACTTTTTATTATTATTTTGGCTAATTCCATTGTATTTACTTTGACATCAGATCTTTTATCTGTATGTGTCCTTTCAAGATACAAGAATGATATTATTCTTAAGGGTTTTAGATGACATGTTTCCATATAGGAATGAAACAATTTCACTTTTTTGGTCACTTATGATGGGTCTTTCATCACTGTATCTGTATGTTTTTATGGATACAATTTTCTATTGAGCCTTGAGTTTTCCCCCAAGAATAGTTGAAACACATTTAGTTTGTTAAACATTCATTTTTTATCTTATATAGTCACACTCAGCTTTCTGGGTATGTTATTCATCATTGTAAACCCAGTTTTTTGCTCTTTTGAGTATTATATTTCATGGACTTCATTATTTTAAAGTTGAGGCTGCTAAATCTTTTGCTATTATGACTAGCTCCACAATGTTTTATTTTGTTTTTCTTGTTGCTTGTGGTAATTTCTCCTTAACCTGGGAACTATGGATCTTAACAATCATATTTCTGGGCATTTCATCTTTTGGTCTCTGTAAGGATAATTTAGTGTTTTGACTTAAATCTAAATGATTGGTCATCAGAGAAAATTCCCAAATAATAAAATACCCAAGTCAGCAGGGAATTATGGAGATTTTAATTAATATAGAGAGAAGGAATTAGGAAAAGAGAGAGGTGGGGTGTAGAGAGAGAGAATTAATTTAAACTGCTCTTGCTCAGGCTGAGCCAGGCAGTAGTTAAAGGCCTTGGCCAAAGTGGCCTACCTGAGCATAAGGGGAAGGGAGTCAGTCTTATCACTCACCACAAGACCGTCTCCAAGCTGGGTTCCAGTCCTCCACTGAACTCAATCTCCTGAACTGACTTCAGAATAATCTCTTGAACTGACTTTTAGCCTTCTTTTAAAAAGACTTTTCTCTTATGTCATCTCCCCTAAATTTTTACATCTACCAATCATAGTAGACACTGTTTTCTGGGACTGCCCATTTTTAGTTCTCATCACTCTTTAGTTCTCACCTTCTCTGGTTAGATTATATCTTTTGAGTATGTCACACTTCTTTGTTAAGCTTGCCTTTTGTGAGTTACTTGACCTTTTTTTTTGATTAATTTAACTTTTACAGGTACTTAACACCTTTTTGTATTAGATCTAAAAATAGACTTAATTTAAAGTTCTAGCTTCACCATAAGGTATGAGTTAAGTATCTTAATTGTTCAATCAGGAATTTACAACTTTATTTTCCCCTAAAGTATATCTAATTATGGTGGAGTAGTTTTAAAAGTTCCCAATACATTCCTGTTACAATAAGGAAAGGGCTAAAATCAAATCTTCTAAAGTATAGTCTGAGTAGTTTTTAAGATTCACATCTCTTTGAGATAGTGATTAGTGGATTCTTTCCATTTCTATTTTATCCTCTTGTTCTAGAGTTTCTGGGTAGTTTTCCATGATGATTTCTTGGAGTATAGTGTCTAAATTTTTTTGACAATCATAACTTTACAGTATTCCAGCTATTCTTATATTGCCTCTTCTTGATCTATTTTCCTGGTCAATTGTTTTGATGATAAGATATTTCATATTCTCTTCTATTATTTTTTCTTTTGATTTTTCTTTTTTTTTCTCCTCCAACCCAAGAACTGGGAAGAATAATGTTAATCATAACACACACACACAATTCTTCCTAACTTGGCACTAGAACATTTTCCCATAACCTTCCTACCCCTCAGAAAACCCCCAAATACCCTGATTTGTGTCTTTTAGGGAGAAGACTCTGTCTAGCCCTGAGTCGTGACTTCTGTCCTTAGGGATTTTCATTCAGTCATTCCCAAGCTCTGGGACAGTGTTATATTAGGATGGAATGAAATCATGAAATGAAAAAGAATCTATCCTATAAAATCATCTCATAGTCTCCCAGCTGGAAGGGGGAGGAAAGAATGTTGTCAAGAAATAGAACATTCTTAGGCCCTAAGAAGAAAGGATTGGGGGGGGGGAAGATGCCCTTCTAATTTAGAACTGAATAGGAAAACATCTTCTCTGGGTTTCAGAAAGAACAGGTTTCTAGGAAAATCAAGCTGAGGTTGATTTATACTTCAACTTGAGATGAGTGAAGAAGTGGAAAAGGAAGGAAGACCCCCATTCCCCTTCCTCACAATCCAAGGTGGTTTAGGGGGGAGAGAGTAAGGAGGCTGCTCAGAGATTGCAAAAGAGTTCCTTTTTTTTTTATGAACAAAAGAAAAAGTGTCCTTTATTTGATTTTATCTTGACCTGCTATGACAATTTTTTTTTATTTTTTATTTTTTTAAATATTATTTTATTTGGTCGTTTTCATACATTATTCACTGGAAACAAAGATCGTTTTCTTTTCCTCCCCTCCCCTTCCCCCCCCCCCCGCCTTTCCCTCTCCCATAGCCGACGCATGATTCCACTGGTTATCACATGTGTTCTTGACTCGAACCCATTTCCCTGTTGTTGGAGTTTGTATTATAGTGTTCATTTAGAGTCTCTCCTCAGTCTTATCTCCTCCAACCCTGTAGTCAAGAGTTGCTTTTCAGCAGTGTTTTTACTCCCACAGTTTATCCTCTGCTTGTGGGTAGTATTTTTTTTTTAGATCCCTGCAGATTGTTCAGGGTAATTGCATTGATACTAATGGAGAAGTCCATCACCTTCGATTGTACCACAATGTATCAGTCTCTGTGTATAATGGTTTCCTGGTTCTGCTCCTTTCGCTCTGCATCACTTCCTGGAGGTTGTTCCAGTTCACATGGAATTCCTCCACTTTATTATTCCTTTTAGCACAATAGTATTCCATCACCAACATATACCACAATTTGTTCAGCCATTCCCCAATTGAAGGGCATCCCCTCATTTTCCAATTTTTGGCCACCACAAAGAGCGCAGCTATGAATATTTTTGTACAAGTCTTTTTCCTTATTATATCTTTGGGGTACAAGCCCAGCAGTGCTATGGCTGGATCAAAGGGCAGACAGTCTTTTATCACCCTTTGGACATAGTTCCAAATTGCCCTCCAGAATGGTTGGATCAATTCACAACTCCACCAGCAATGAATTAATGTCCCCACTTTGCCACATCCCCTCCAGCATTCATTACTTTGCATAGCTGTCATGTTAGCCAATCTGCTAGGTGTGAGATGATACCTCAGAGTTGTTTTGATTTGCATCTCTCTGATTATAAGAGATGTAGAGCACTTTTTCATGTGCTTATTAATAGTTTTGATTTCTTTGGCTGAGAATTGCCTGTTCATGTCCCTTGCCCATTTGTCAATTGGAGAATGGCTTGATTTTTTGTACAATTGATTTAGTTCTTTATAAATTTTAGTAATTAAACCTTTGTCAGAGGTTTTTATGAAGATTGTTTCCCAATTTGTTGCTACCCTTCTGATTTTGGTTACATTGGTTTTGTTTGTACAAAACCTTTTTAATTTGATGTAATCCAGATTATTTATTTTGCATTTTGTAACTCTTTCTAATTCTTGCTTGGTTTTGAAGTCTTTCCCTTCCCAAAGGTCTGACATGTATACTATTCTGTGTTCGCCTAATTTTCTTATAGTTTCCTTCTTTATGTTCAAGTCATTCATCCATTTTGAATTTATCTTGGTGTAGGGTGTGAGGTGTTGATCTAAGCCTAATCTTTCCCACACTGTCCTCCAATTTTCCCAGCAGTTTTTATGAAATAGTGGATTTTTGTCCCAAAAGCTGGGATCTTTGGGTTTGTCATATACTGTCTTGCTGAGGTTGCTTGCCCCCAGTCTATTCCACTGATACTCCTTTCTGTCTCTTAGCCAGTACCAAATTGTTTTGATGACCGCTGCTTTGTAATATAGTCTGAGATCTGGGACTGCAAGACCCCCTTCCTTTGTATTTTTTTCCATTAATTCCCTGGATATCCTTGATCTTTTGTTCTTCCAAATGAACTTTGTTATGTTTTTTTCTAAATCAGTAAAAAAAAATTTTGGAAGTTCCATGGGTATGGCACTAAATAGATAGATGAGTTTGGGTAGGATGGTCATTTTTATTATATTGGCTCGTCCTACCCATGAGCAGTTAATGTTCTTCCAATTGTTCAAGTCTAGTTTTAGTTGTGTGGAAAGTGTTTTGTAGTTGTGTTCATATAGATCCTGTATTTGTCTCGGGAGATAGATTCCTAAGTATTTTATTTTGTCTTGGGTAATTTTGAATGGGATTTCTCTTTCTAGTTCTTGCTGCTGAGCTGTGTTGGAATTATATAGAAATGCTGATGACTTATGTGGGTTTATTTTGTATCCTGCAACTTTGCTAAAGTTGTTGATTATTTCAATTAGCTTTTTGGTTGAGTCTCTAGGATTCTTTAAGTAGACCATCATGTCATCTGCAAAGAGCGATAATTTGGTCTCCTCCTTGCCTATTTTGATGCCTTCAATTTCTTTTTCTTCTCTAATTGCTACTGCTAGTGTTTCTAATACAATGTCAAATAATAGAGGTGATAATGGGCATCCTTGTTTCACTCCTGATCTTAATGGGAATGGATTTAGTTTGTCCCCATTGCAGATGATATTAACTGATGGTTTTAGATATATACTGTTTATTATTTTTAGGAATGACCATTCTATTCCTATGCTTTCTAGTGTTTTTAGTAGGAATGGGTGTTGTATTTTATCAAAGGCTTTTTCTGCATCTATTGAGATAATCATGTGGTTCTTGTTGGTTTGCTTGTTGATGTGGTCAATTATGTGGATAGTTTTCCTAATGTTGAACCAGCCCTGCATCCCTGGTATAAATCCTACCTGATCATGGTGGATGACCCTTCTGATCACTTGCTGGAGTCTTTTTGCTAGTATCCTATTTAAGATTTTTGCATCTATATTCATTAGGGAGATTGGTCTATAATTTTCTTTCTCTGTTTTTGGCCTGCCTGGTTTTGGAATCAGTACCATGCTTGTGTCATAAAAGGAGTTTGGTAGGACTCCCTCTTTGCTTATTATGTCAAATAGTTTGTATAGTATTGGGATTAACTGTTCTCTGAATGTTTGATAGAATTCGCTGGTGAATCCATCAGGCCCTGGGGATTTTTTCTTAGGAAGTTCTGTGATGGCCTGTTGGATTTCTTTTTCTGATATGGGATTATTTAAGAAAACTATTTCTTCTTCTGTTAGTCTAGGCAATTTATATTTTTGTAAATATTCATCCATATCACCTAGGTTGGTATATTTATTGCCATATAGTTGGGCAAAGTAGTTTTTAATGATTGCCTTAATTTCCTCTTCATTGGAGATGAGATCCCCCTTTTCATCCTTGATGCTATTAATTTGCCTTTCTTCTTTCCTTTTTTTAATTAAATTAACCAGTACTTTGTCTATTTTGTCTGTTTTTTCAAAGTATCAGCTTCTAGTCTTGTTTATTAGCTCAATAGTTCTGTCACTTTCTATTTTATTAATTTCTCCCTTAATTTTTAGGATCTCTAGTATGGTTTTCTTCTGGGGGTTTTTAATTTGTTCATTCTCAAGTTTTTTGATTTGCATTTCCAATTCCTTGGTCTCTGTCCTCCCTAATTTGTTAATATATGCACTCAGGGATATGAATTTTCCTCTAAGTACTGCCTTGGCTGCATCCCATAAGGTTTGAAAGGATGTTTCGCCGTTGTCATTTTCTTCAACGAAATTGTTAATTGTTTCTATGATTTCTTCTCTAACTATCCGATTTTGGAGTATCATGTTATTTAATTTCCAATTAATTTTTGATTTGGGTCTCCATGTACCCTTGCCAATCCATATTTTAATTGCCTTGTGATCTGAAAAGGCTGCAGTTAATATTTCTGCTTTTCTGCATTTGAGTGCCATGTTTCTATGACCTAGTGTATGATCTATTTTTGTGAATGTGCCATGTGGTGCTGAAAAGAAGGTGTATTCTTTTTTGTCCCTATTTATTTTTCTCCATATGTCTATTAATTCTAATTTTTCTAAGATTTCATTCACCTCTTTTACCTCTTTCTTATTTATTTTTTGGTTTGATTTGTCTAAATTTGATAGTGGTTGGTTCAAGTCTCCCACTAATATGGTTTTACTGTCTATTTCCTCCTTCAATTCTCCTAGTTTCTCTATTAAAAATTTGGATGCTATACCATGTGGTGCATACATGTTGATTAGTGATATTTCCTCATTGTCTATACTTCCTTTTAGCAGAATATATTTACCTTCCCTATCCCTTTTGATCAGGTCTATTTGTACTTTGGCTTTGTCAGATATCATGATTGCAACTCCTGCCTTCTTTCTATCGGTTGAGGCCCAAAAGGTCTTATTCCAACCTTTAATTCTAACCTTGTGAGTGTCAACCCATCTCATATGTGTTTCTTGAAGACAACATATGGTAGGGTTTTGGGTTCTAATCCAATCTGCTATTTGTCTATGTTTTATGGGTGAGTTCATCCCATTCACGTTCAAAGTTATGATTGTTATTTGTGGATTCGCTGGCATTTTGATATCTTCCCCTAGTTCTGACCTTTCTTCTTTAGCTTTCTCCTTTTGAACCAGTGATTTACTTTAGGTCAGTCCCCCTAGTCCCCTCCCTTGAGATGCTTCCCTTTCTATCCCCTCCCTTTTTATGCTCCCTTCCCCTCCCCCCTCTCCTTGCCTCCCTTTTTGTACTCCCTCCCCCCCCCTCCTTGATTTTCCTTTCTTTCTTGCCCTAATGGATAAGATAGAATTCAGGATCCCACTGGATCTAGATGTTCTTCCCTCTCAGATTTGATTTCACTGAGAGTAAGGTTTAAGTAATTCCACTTCATGCTCTCTTCCTCTCCTTCTCATATGAGAGTTCTTCCCCTCCCCTTCCCATGTGTATCTTTATATGGGAAAGATTATTCTATTGATTCCCCCCCCTATTTCTTGAAGTTAATCTTAGTATTATCGTGGTTCCCCCCTCCCTTTTCCTTTCTTTGCCCCAACTTTCCCCAAATCTTCTTAATGCCCCAATCTTTCCCTATGCATGTTTCTTCTAACTACTCTTATGATGATACAATTTATGAGAGTTACACAAAACATTTCCCCCACATATTAATATATATAATTTGATGTAAATGTAGTCCTTATAGAAGAGAGTTTGACTTAAAGAAAAAGATAAGATTTATCTCCTTTTCCCTTTCTTTCATATTTACCTTTTCATGTTTCTCTTGCTTTCTGTGCTTGGATATCGAACTTTCCACAGAGCTCTGGTCTTTTCTTAGCAAATGCTTGGAAATCTTTTATTTTGTTGAATGCCCATACTTTCCCCTGGAAGTATATAGTCAGTTTTGCTGGGTAGTTGATTCTTGGTTGGAGACCCAGCTCTCTTGCCTTTCTAAATATCGTGTTCCATGCTTTGCGGTCTCTTAGTGTGTTAGCCGCTAAGTCGTGTGTGATCCTTATGGGAGCCCCCTTATATCTGAAGCTCTTCTTCTTGGCTTCTTGTAGGATTTTCTCCTTTACTTGGAAGCTCTTGAATTTGGCAATTACATTCCTAGGCGTTGTCTTTTGGGGATTTAGTATAGAAGGTGTTCTATGAATCCTTTCTATTTCTATTTTGCCCCCTTGCTCCAGAACGTGGGGGCAATTTTCTTTTATAATCTCCTGTAGAATAATATCCAATTTGTTGTTTACCTCTGGTTTTTCTGGGAGACCGATAATACGGAGATTTTCTCGTCTTCCTCTGTTCTCCAGGTCTGTGACCTTCTCAGTGAGATATTTTATGTTTTCTTCCAATTCATTAATTATTTGGGTTTGCTTTATTGATTCTTGCTGTTTTATCATCTCACTTTCTTCGAGGTGCTTAATTCTGGTCATTAGGGACTGGTTTTGCTTTTCAGCCTTGTCTGCCCTTCTATTGGATGCTTCGAGTTCTTTTTCCAATTGAGCATTCTTATCTGTCAGACAGCTGATCTCTTTCTCCCATTTTTCTTTCCAGGTTTCCATCTTTTGGATAAGTTCCAGTTTGAGATCTTCCAGAGCTTGTTGATAGTTTCCATTTTGGGAGGCGTGTTCTGAATTTTTTTGGATTTCCTCCTCATTCTCCTCTTTTCCTTGGGTACTTCCACCATAAAAGTTTTCAATAGTCACTTTTTTCCCTTTCTTCCTGGAGGCTTGATTTTGGGCCATGTGAGCCATGGTGATTTTATTCCCCTTTCCTTTTTGGTCTGGGGTCTGGGTTATATGAGTGGTTTTTCTGTGAATTTAGGTTGCTTCAGACTAGTTCTTCCCAGCCTCCGAGCCCAGGTATTCCGCTCCGCCCAGATAATCAGCGCGCGGTGTTCACCGCAGCCTGCCCCAAGTACAGCTCCGCTGGGTTCCCCAGTGAAAGCCCCCTGCGACGTTTTTTCCTGGCAGTCCCCAGATCCCAAGGACCCTGGAGTGCCCCCCCAGACAGAGACGCTCCCCACTCACTCGCTGTCCCGGTGAGCGCTCAGGTAGCTCACTCTGGTTTAGTGGGGGAGGTGGGGTGGGGGAAGGGCGGCTCAGTTCACTTTTCTGTGCAAGCTTTTCCTTCTTATTTTAGTGTGGAAATGTTCAAGCCCCATGTACCTTTGCCTCTGTGGGGTACTGGGGAGTCCTTCTGTTCCTCCAAAGGTGATTTTATGCTCCTTTGATGTAGTCTATTTCGTTCGGTGCTGGGGAGAGGAAGTGTGTGGCGTCTAGATTGCAGCCATGATTACCCGGAAGTCAAAAGAGTTCCTTTTTCTTGCTCTAGTCCATCTGTGGTGTCCATTTGCTGCTATGTTTCTGGAGAGCTTGTTCTTTGGCTACCACAAGGGAGATGTTAAAGTCCAATATGGGGTCAGAGGAAGAGAAGGAGGTAGAAGAGGGTGGAGTGAAATTTTTCTTGGGATTGTCTTGAGAATCCACCTCATCACTGGTGTTATTAAGCATAAATCTTGACAATGCTGGTTTGAGGCACTCACACACTGCTTCAGACCAAGTGGCACTGCTGCTCTTCTCTACCTCTTCACTGGCAACAGTCTCCGGCAAGGGACCATTCAAGTACTCCTGGGATGCTATCACTTTAAACTTTTTGAAGAACTCATCAGTTTCCTTGTACACTACCAGCAGCCTGGTCTTTTCTCAGGCCTTGATAGGGGCTAACACATCCCAGTAATGTTTGCCTTCCATTCACCTCCACAATCCCATCCTGTGCTCAGAGCCTCAGCTGGTGATTTGGGATCCATATCACGGATATACTGGCTAGATTTAGACTTGTCACTGTGGAGACTGAAGCAGTAGCTACTAGAACCTTTTTTTGTAGCACAAAGTCAGGGCCTCAACTAATTCTGTTCGTGTTGACTCTTCTCTTTTCTTACTTCCCCCCTCTCCCTGGCCACTCCTGGCTGCTCCTTCTCCTTTGTATCAGGCGGCTCCTCTACCACCCTGTATGGTGAAGGTTTGGAAGGAACCTCCCCAAGCTGGCTGAGCAGTAGTGCTTCCTGCACCTGTACCAGGTGCTTATCTGTATCTGGGTTGACCACTAGCTGACACACAGAGTTGAGTGTAGCATAGTTGTGGATCACCACTTGCTGGTGACTCTCCTGCTCCACATTCTCACTGTTCACCTCCACTAGCTGGTACCCTGCCAGCAATCCTTCCTTTTTGGCCCATGAACCTGGCTCCAACAGTCAGATAAACTGTCCCACTTTTCCCTTCTCATCATGGAGGTGGAAGCTGAAGCCATTTGGGCTCTTTTCCAGGTTACAGAGCCAGAGCAGAGGACACTTGGAGGTCTTGTCAGCACTCATCTCTGTAATATTTATTGGGAGAGATGGAGAGGATATGAAAAACAAGATGCCCCTTCCCCCACAAACTGTCAGTCTTATTTCCTTTCCACATCTTACTCTGGGACACCTCAGAGGCTTGTAGACTGGGCTTCATCTATCACTTCTTCCCACCTGCCTGCCCTAGGAGGCAGGGAGCTCAGAGGAAACACAGCAAGAAATCCCTTGTTCAGGAGGAGAAAGCAGTAATGTGGGAAGGGGTCACTGCAAAATTGTTCAAATTCTGAAGGGAACAGAAGAAACCAATGACATTGATTTTACATTATTATTTCTTGTTGCCTTAGGAAATTGTTAGCTTCTCCTTGTCTAATTCTAATATTTAATAAATTACTTTCGTCTGTGAGTTTCTATATCTCTTTTCACATTTGCGTGATTTTTTTCCATGATTTTTTTTATTTCTTTGTGTTTCTTTTATTTTTATCTAATTTCTTCTCAACCTCTCTCATTTGGTTTTTTAAGTATTTTTTAAGTTCTTCCAGAAATTCTTTTTTATCTTATGACTATTTATTGTATTTTTTTTGCTGTTTTTAAGTAGGTATTTTTCCTTGTCCTCTGAATTTGGACCCAGATCTTCTTTGCCCCATAATAGTAATCAGCACTTGAGTTTTTTCTCCTTTGCTCACTAAAGAAAACAAAATTAATGACCAGGTCTATTGACTTCATTATTAGCTTTATGCTGGAGTCCCAAATGTTCCTAAGATGCTAGAGTATGGTGCCTCAGGTTTCAGGATTTTTTGCATTTCATATTTCCTGGGTCCTATTTAGTTCTTCCAATATCTATTATAATACTTAAAATTCCTTGGAGATTATATATTAATTTATAATTATTTATTAGTAAAAGTTTTAGAGAGAAAGATCACCTGACTGCCTTAACTAAAAACAAAACAAAACAAAACAAAAAAAAAACTGCTTCCATGCTTCCATGGCTCCAGATCCCAGTCAACGCTAAGTGGAATGTTAAATGCTCCAGAGAAGGCAATTCCCATGTCTAGTCAGAGAAAAGGTCCTGGGTGAAAGAGCCAAATACTATTCTATCCTCTTTCTTGTAAAGCCAATGATGTCACTCCTACTGGAGCTCTATAGTTCTATAGAATGGATCCTAGGTCCTGATTTACAGACTCTTTAACCATCACCTGGGAAATTCAACCAGCCCCTTAAGGAAGTGAAGATTCCTGGTAATCACATGGCACTTTAATCACATGAATTGTTGACATCCTGACTTAATAAGCATTCATAAGCAAGGGCTTAGAGTTTATATAATTTCACCCACTCTAATCTTGGGTCGGATATAACTCTTGGCTTCCTGCTCAAGCTCCAGTCCATGATTGATTTTAGGTGCTCTCACAAAACCAGCAGGCAGTTCTGCCATTTCAGCTGCAAGAAGACAGTTCAACTTCCCTTCTCATGTCAACCAGGAACTCTATTCTCCTGGAGGTTACCCCAAACTATAGGATCTCTGTCCCCCAGCAATCATATGCGCATGCTTCTTCTCTATTATATAATTGCTTTTAAAATTCATTTTAATGATCTCACAGAGAAGAAACATGAGCATACTCATTTGGTTCAGTACCAGGCAAAGTCCCTGAAATAGAGAGGAAACCATGCTTTAGGATAATATAAAACAAGTGGACCCAAGGTAAGTGTGATTTGGAAGGGATCACATTCTCTTTTCATTTGAAGTATCAGGATACAAAGCATTTAAAGGATAAGAGAACATTATAGGTAGAAGTAAATGAACCTAGAAAATGCTATTATAAATATTTTTCTTAGTTATTAAGTGTGTGAGGTTTCATTTGAACATAGAATAAACCTATGTTCCTTCCATATGGCCACCTTCAGGTATTTGAAGGTAACTAAAATGATCCCCTTCTGTTTCTCTTTTTTTTCCAAGCTAAAAATACTTTGTCCTTTCTTTCATTGATTATATGGCATGATTCTCTTTCATGAGACTCTCTTTTCCACAAAAATCTCCTTTGTTCATACCTGAATATTAATTATTTTGTTTTTGTTGTTAATGAAGATGATAATTAAATTGAGATGTCATTTAAATCAGGGACCAGTTTACCTCTAAAGTAGATTTACCCATTTTAACTATAAAAAGGTGCGAATTAACTACAAAAAGGTGTGAACACCCATTTCATACACTGAGTGGGAGATCTGTGCCCCACATGTGAAAGAATGGGCAGTCCTGGAGAGGAGTGTCTGCTGTGATTGGTAGACATAAAATTTAGGGGATGTGACACAAGAGAAAAGGGTCTTTAAATAGAGGAACAGGTTCACACAATATGGATCTATGGATCAATCAAGAATAAAGAAGAGTCACTCAGAGGAGAGACTGGAAGACAGAAACTCAGACTTGGAGTAAAGACATTTGACTGTGGAAATGGACACCTGGAGGACCTCCTGCAGGAGACTTCAGACTGCTTTCTTTTTAGATGGTCACCATGGTGAGTGAAAGGTTGACTTAGTTTCCTTGCCTTTCTGGAGTTGTGAACCTCTGAGAAAGACCAATCATCTTGAGACTCCTTTCCCTTGGCTGGGACTTAGAATTTCTACCTGGCTCTGAAGAAGACATAGCTTTCTCTCTCTCTCTCTCTCTGTCTCTCTCTCTCTCTCTCTCTCTCTCTCTCTCTCTCTCTCTCTCTCTCTCTCTCTCTCTTCCCTTTTCTCTCCTCCTTAATATCTTCCCTCATTGTAAAAATTAACTACCATAAATTCCATTTACTTGAGTAATTCATTTTGGGATTTAGTAATTAAATCCCTAGTGACCATCATTTAAATATTAAGTCCAACCAGAAATAAATTTAACAATAGTCCTACAGAATTGTCTGGGAGAAATAAAGAATTGTGCCACCTTCAGTGGGTCACACAGTCAATGTATGTCAGAGGATAACCTTAAATCTAGGCTTTCCTCATTCCAAGACCAGTTCTTTAACCACTATTCAATTCTACCTCTTCTAGGCTGTTCCTTATGATGGGAATGTATTCCCTCTTTAATGTTATCCCTGAGAATCCTTTCTTTCTTCCAAAGTTTAGTTGAAGTATATTCTCATAAATGAAGTCTAAATATATAAATAAATAAACTTACAAAATAAGGGATTTGTTTCAGCTATGTAATATGTGCAGGAGATTATATATATATGTTATGCATGTGTAATGTATGTATATGTATGTATATATATGTAATATATATGCATACACATTCTATGTGTATATACATGCACACATACACTATAGAGACAGAAACATTGACAGAAAGAGGAAAGGAAAAAATAATATAAATATGCTCATATTCACACACACAAAAGATCCAACTGGCAACAGCAGTGATAACAACCATTAAGAAAGAAAGAAAAAAAATCACCATCTGCTGCACTCTAAAATCCAATGACTAAATAATTTCTTCTAATAAATAATTCTTTGCATCTCTTTAAGTTTTCACTTCTTAAAGAACTTCTCATCTGTTATCACTTTATTTTATCTTTACAAAATCCCAGAACAATATACAGGGCAGATATTATTATCACCATTTTCCAGATGGAGTAGCTTAGCTACAGAAATATAACTTCAAATCATACAGCAATTCAGTGATTGAGTTGTGGCTTGAAGTCAAGGCTCCTTACTCATCGTGAAATTGTATATCATAGAATCTCAGAGCAGATCATTTATAGGAGAAAAGAATTATAGTTATTTAGATCTATAATGGATATTTGAGGTCCTATAATCCAACTTCACATTTTTAGATGAAGAAACTGATACTCAGAGAAGTCATGACTTATCCAATTGACAACTAATAATTGTCAGAATTGGGAATGGGATTTGAATTCAGGTCTTCTTGATTCCTAGCACAACATTCTAGATGCTACTTCATCCTTTGCCTGAGAGATCCCATTATCCTATATCCCTGAGAAGTACACATCTTCTTCTGTATTCCAAAAGAAACATATTCTCTTTTAGAATAGCTCTCATTGCTAAGACAGTTCCTTTTCCACAAGACATATTATCATTACTTTTCACATTATGCCTGATTCAGCTTTGAGCCTCTAGTCTTGATTTGCTGCTACATGACAAGTTACAGTAATTAAGAGCATAAAAAATAATAACCCAATACCAAACATGATCACTGCTAGTTCAAATGGAATGTTGTAAACAGGAAGGGTACAAATACATTTTCATATGATAGATTGTAAATGAAACAGGGAGACCAGCATTACTTGACTGGGGGAGGGGATCAGACATATGCATTTAGATGTTCTAGAGATAGCATTTGTCATTCATAACTTTGCATTTCTTGGTAAACTTTTCATGCTTAATAGGAACTAATCATTGCCATAAAGAAAGCAAGGTGCACTGTTTTGTAGCTCTTGAATGCCTTATAACTAATTCTAAAATCAAAAGTGCTTGCCAAGATAGCTCAGTACAGGAATAAGTTGAACTAAATGCTTTCAGTAGTCCCCTGCAAACAATTTAAAAATAACCTCTCCAGTCAAATTTTGGAGCATCAGAATCAATAAAAAGTCAGAGAGACATTTTTCCAGGTAAAGACATTTTAGGACAGTGGTAGGTGAGCTCTGTGGCACTGAGGTGGGCCTCTGGCCAGGAGAATGGTTCCTACACCAGCAACTTCAGTGGTGGCTCTTGGTGGTGGCTACAGCAACTGAAGCAGCTTCAGGAGCTCTCATCTCAGAGATGTTTATGGAGCAGGGGTGTCAGAAAACTTTTCAGAAAGATTACAGGAGACCCTTTGGTGGCAATGGTTGTAGATGGTGTTGATTAGTAGCCCATTAATAATTCTGAATTGCAGTTATGGGGGAGAGAGTCATTTATAAGTTTTCAGAGGCCCTTATCACAGTTCAAGGACCTAATGGAGAGCTAATGCTTAAGGTTGCAGGTGAAAAATGTCCATTTCTGGGTAAAGACCAGAAGGCAGACAAGAAGAGCTGTGATAACAGTAGTACCCTAAAGCCTAAAGTTTGGGATATTGTTTCACCATCACCAGGTAAACAGAGTCCAATCTTAACATAAAATTCTAAGAAAGAAAGAAAGAAAGAAAGAAAGAAAGAAAGAAAGAAAGAAAGAAAGAAAGAAAGAAAGAAAGAAAGAAAGAAAGGAATGAAGGAAGGAAGGAAGGAAGGAAGGAAGGAAGGAAGGAAGAAAGAAAGAAAGAAAGAAAGAAAGAAAGAAAGAAAGAAAGAAAGAAAGAAAGAAAGAAAGAAAGAAAGAAAAGTCTGGAAAAGATTTGACCATAAAAAAGCTGCTCCACAGGCAGGCAAGACATAAACTCAGAAGACAATAATGTGTATAGAAGTATAAGCAAAGCCTCAGAGAAACATTCTGGAGAACAATTTGAAATTATGCCCAAAGGGCTATAAAAGTGTGCCTATCTTTTGTGCATTTCCTGTAATACCACTACTGGTGTCACCTCAAAATGATCAAAGAAAAAGGAAAAAAATAACTTATACAAATTATTTTTCTGGTGGGAAAGAACTGGAAATTGCAGGGATTCTCATCAATTGGGGAACAACTAAACAAGTTGTGGCATAAAATTGTGATGGAGCACTATTGTACTATGACAAATGGTGAGGAGAGCAGTTCCAGAGGATAAAAACATGGGAAGAAAAATTAATTGCTGCAAAGAAAAGTGAGAAATATTGGGAGATCATTGTGCATAATAATAGTAATGTTGTCATGAGAATCAACAGTGAAAGATTTGACTATTTTGATCAATAACACAATCCAAAAGAATTCCAAAGGACTCATGATGAAAAATGCTATAGACCTTGTGGGAGAGAATTGATGAATACTGAATGTAAATTGAAGCATAATTTTCTTTGCTTTATTTTTATTTCCTTTTGTGTGATATGGCTAATGTGGGAAATATGTTTTGCATGATTTCACGTGTATAATTAATACTATTTTCTTTTCTTTTAAGTGGATGGAGGGAGAAGTGGAAGACAGGGAGAGAATTTGGAACTGGAAATTTTAATAGAAAAGAATTTTTAAAATAAATTAATGATAAATTTATTTAAAAATCAAATCAAAAGTATTTTAATTTTCATTCCATTCATTTTCCCACTAAATAGCAAACAGTAAGGTTTGGATTTAAAAAAATTCACTTTGATGCAATAATTTCTTTCAAGGTATATGATTAAGAAGGTAGTTTTACCAAAAGCAGAAATAAGAAATTTTGGGAGGAGTCAATGTAATAGGAAAGGGGAAGGAATTTATTTGTTTTTCACATTTTGAATTGGTGCTGCTTGGATAACCAAGTAGATATATTTGGCAGTCAGACAAAAATACAGGCTTCAAGTTTTGGAGATTTATTAGTGATCTGATTAATAATTTTGAAATTATCTATATAAAGGTGTTTATCCATCGTAATACATGATAACATCAAAACAAAGAGGATAAAGAAGGAATAGAAGACACTGAACAACAGAATCTTGAGTTTAGATATATATATATGTATATACTTAAT